>NC_060130.1:634180516-634486766 GCF_021461395.2 Schistocerca americana
TGCAAAATCTATGCCGGCCGCTGTAGTCGGTCGGTTCTAAGCGCTTCAGTCCGGAACCACGCGGCTACTACGGTCGCAGGTTCGAATCCTGCCTCGGGCATGGATGTGTTTGATGTCCTTAGGTTAGTTAGGTTTACGTAGTTCTAAGTCTAGGGGACTGATGACCTCAGATGTTAAGTCCCATAGTGCCTAGAACCACTTGAACCATTTTTGCAATACCTATCCGCAAACAAAATTCTTATCTCCGAGAAATTCGGAATTCCTTCTGGGCATAGCATCACAGAGCAAGCCATTAGTCTGGTGGCGCACATCTACATGGAGAAGGGACAGAGTGACAGCACTGCAGCTATTTTCTTGGACATAGAAAAGGCGTTCGACTGGGACTGGCATCGCAGCCTGCTATACAAACTCTCAAAAATGAACTGCCCACTCCACCTGCTCAAAATAGTAGAAAATGCAAGCAGCTAATTAAAATCAATAGAGGCAGGTGTTCCACAGGCATCTGTGCTTGGCCCTCTCCTATACCTTCTGTACACCAATGATCTGCTGAAAGAGCCAGGCGGCAATATAGGCTTGTGCGCAGACGATACTGCACTGTATCACAGTGGCAGAAACATAAATTATCTAGCCTACAGCGCCACTTGGGTAAAGTAACCAAGTGGTGCAACCTATTGAAAATAAAAATCAATGCTGACAAGCGTCAAAAAATTTTGTTCCATCATAAAATCAAACGCCACATAATTAACATCACTTACAACGGCCAGGAACTACCCTGGAAGGAAGTCGTGACATACCTGGGACTAAAACTAGACAAGAACCTAACATTCAAACACCATATCAAGCAAGGCAGAAGCAAGGGCTCTGCCTGGCTCTATCAGCTATAGCAGCTTCTAAAAGGTAGGCGCCGAACACTACCTGCCAAACTCAGAATGTGGAAGACGATCATCCTACCTGCCATCCTCTATGGTTCAGAAGTGTGGAGAATGGCAGAAGACTCAAATCTCTAGCACCTCTAGATAATCCAAAACAAAACTTTTCGAATCATCGTAGATACTCCAAGGTTCACCAGTAATGAGGAGATTAGAGCTATGTTAGGGCAACCATCTTTTCATTACTTCATTCAGCAAAAATCAGCCAACTTCTTCGAGTCATGCAACGTATCTCTACATCATCTCATTAACTGTCTAGGGAGGGGCATAAACTCTGACCACCAAGCACCAATCACCACCATCCACCGCCAATTCAGTTGCTAACCACAAAGTAACTCATAAATATACACACCCATCGCACCATCACCACCACCATCTTCCACCAAGGGGACAAACCACCCCAAGCAAATACAGCATAACCGCGAATCCGAACAAATAACGATCACTTCGTAAGATAGAGCCTTTCAAGAACGCTGGCTCTTCAAGCACATTATGGGTACATACCGAGCCATTTCATCGTCCGAGACACTCGTGTTCCGACTTCGCTCTTGTGTTCTACGAGTAATGTACGCATCGTTGTTGGTTTTTGAATATCGCTACGTCTCGGACCTCGATCTGGTTTACTCTACGGACTTGTCTATTGTCGTATCCATTCGTGGTTGTTATTGTCATCTTGTCTGCCGTATCAGATCGTGGTTGTTATTGTCATCTTGTCTGCCGTATCAGTTCGTGGTTGTTGTTGTCCTCATTGTCGCTCATAGCTGTCTTTCTGTAGGTTTGGGCGACTGACCGTCGCCACACTCGGCCACTCGGTCTGCGGCTCCCGATCTGATTCCGGTTAATAGAAATGGCGACGAGGTAAACGGCTAACGGTGCATTATGGACAACAAAGTTGTATAGCTTGTGGAACATCAACAGCAACACGTGCGCCTGCAGCAGCAATTGCAACGGCAATTCCATCAGCAGTTCCAGCAGCAAATGGACCATTTGCGTCAGGAAATTCAGCGGTCGTCAGACCGATTGCAGGTACAATGTTCACAACCTCTCCCAACTGTGGTCACCTCCCAGACAGAGTCCCGACCACCCGTATTTACGCCATTTGAAGACACCAAGGAGGATTGGGACACGTATTTGCAGCGGCTGAAGCACCGCTTCGCCGCTTTTCGGGTTTCGATTGACGCTCTCCAACGGTCGCTCTTCCTTTCTTGGGCTTTTCCGGAGACATTTTTCTTACTTACGAAGTCAGCTCCACTCTCAAACACGGTTAAACTCACTTTCGAGGAAATCTGTTCGTTGCTGTCGACCTGTTATTCACAATGATTCCACTTGGTCACGGGCCTCGAGTTCCATTACCACAAGCAAGCGGCCCAATATTATCGATTATGGGTGACGGATTTGTAAGTTGTGAGGCGTCGTTGCGATTTTGCCTGTGCCATGAGTGCAGCTACCACGACACCGGTTCTCACGATTTTCCTGAGCACCTATAAGTCCACCCCTGTCCATGACCACAGCCCAGCAGAGCTCCTTCATGGTCGATAGCCATATACTCTTGCAACGCTTCATATGTCGATTCCTTGATCCGTGATGTTGTGGTCCAATTGGCTCCCGATCCAGAAGTTCGCTCTGCAGTCCTTCCTTGGACGACATTGAAAATCGCGCCCTCTTACGAGATCGCGCAGGCAGCAAATGAATGTATTACGGTCCGTTCCCAGATCGCTGCGGTTCAACCGCTGCCACGAGTCGAAATACTCGCCAGCCTTCTTCCCGAAGGTGGCGTATTGATTCGTTCCTTTCGGACGTGTCAGTGAAGTCTGAGCAGCCAGTCCAACCACATCGGTGCAACCAGCGCCTTCTTGTCCTGACTATATTGTGAGGCACCAATGGGCAGACTGCCCTGATCGTTGGGCGCACTGCGCCGTTTGTGGCAAGGACGGACATCTCATAACTGTCTGCCATCGGCCGTCAGGTCAGTCTAATGGTATTCCTAACTTGCGTCATGGGACAGCGCATGAGCTTCAGGCCATCGCGTTTGCCGTGCCCTCTCGCAAGTAGGTTGCATATGGTGACAGCTCTATTTCCCTCAAAGGTCAGTTCACCACCACAGCCACATACAAGATAGTTACACGGCCGCTAACGCTATATGTTGTCAGCAGTCATTCTGCTGGCAACGTTTTCTGCCTGGATGCTTTCTCGTTGTTTGGGTTCTCCATCATGGACGAAGCTGAGGTAGTCTCCAACACGGTTCCTTTTCAGGAACTTGGTAACCTTTGTGCCTCTTTTGCGTCTCTGAGCCTGGCTTGTGGTGCTCCACTGATTTTGAGGCACATATTTCTGTACGTCTAGACGCTTTACCCCGGTTCTGTCGTGCATGTCTTCTTCCAGTCTCCTCATGGACGGCCGTTAAGCTCGAACTTGGTCCCCTTCAAGACGCTGGGGTCACAGAACCGGTCAAAACTAGTGCTTGCGCCACACCTCTGGTCGTAGTCCAATAGCCAAATGGTTCCCTCCAGCTTTGTGGAGATTTTAAGTTGACGATCAATGCCCAAGCTCTGGTGGAAACCTACCGCATACTACTACAAGAGGAGCTCCTCTCAAAGCTTGTTGGAGGTGAACGTTTTTCTAAAATAGACATTCTTGACGTTTACTTACACTTTGCACTTGATGAGGAATCGCAACGCATTGTTGTCATCAATATGACTTTTAGCTTATACAAATACAAGCGTTTGACTTTTCGGATCTCTTCTGCTCCAGTGATCTTGCAGAGATACCTGGAACAGTTAACCATGTCCATCCCAGCTTGTACCAATTACCTGGATTACTTAATTGTTACGGGTGCTACGCGCCAAAACCACCTGCGCAACTTCCGTATCCTCTTCACTACGTTGCATGGTGCAGGGCTCAACTGCCGTTTGCACAAATTCCAGTTTTTCCAGGAACAAGAGTACTACCTGGGCCACTTGCTCGCCAAAGACAGGATTCAGCCCACTGACAACAATGTTTCTGCTATTGACTCTCTCCTGTGTCCCCATAACCTCCAGGAGTTGCGGGCTTTTTTGGGGGAAACAGAATTATTATTCAAAGTTCCTTCCGCAAGCAGCATATATTATGTATCCTCTCAACCAGTTGCGGAAGGAAGGCTATCCGTTTCAGTGGTCAGCGGCCTGTGAGCAGGCCTTCACATAGCTGAAGCGCATGTTACATTCTGCCCCCCCGCCTTACCCCCTTTTCCCTGTCACGCTCCCCTTGTTTTGGCTTCGGACGCTTCTCCACCTAATGTGCAGGATACAAAACAAGACATGTTTGAGCATATATGTCGGTTATTACTTTTGCTTCTAGCGCTCTAAGCACCATAATTTAAGAGTGGTCGACTACCAATGACAAATGAATCATATAACAATGCCTAAGGTGTACGTTTGCCGTTAAACAAACTGTACTACTCAGTGTGCATGGGTGTACACGTGTGATACCGTTAGTTATGTAAGCCCATCCACCACGGCAAGGTCATCGCATCGGATGGAGAAAATCGGTTTTTTATTGCCCTGTAACAAAATTGTCATTCGTCGTGCACTATAGTTGATTGACAGGGACTCGGCTTCCTAGCCCGAGTAACGTCATTTAGATGTTTGTTACTGACGTCGTAAACAATATATGTTACCTGTAGTTTATGCGTGTACCAGACTACGTCTCAACCTCAATTTCACTACCTTACGTCAGCGACATTATCGCGGACACAGTTGCACACAACATCAATGTGGATTGCCTAACTCCCCAGCAACCACTTATTCATTTTCCATTTAGAAAGCGCGATTTCATCAGTAACGATGATTGTTAGCGTTTACTTCGAACACGACATTTTTTATTTAATATTTTTCGAGATGCTACATAATAATTCATGCAAACTTACTTGGGGTCCAGGATTACAAAGTTATAAGCCGTTTCAGAGTGCAAATCACTCTTAATACATGGAGTGGTCTACAAATTGGCGGGACATGTTGTGTGTTAATGTGTCTTTAAATGTTTGCTTCTTTGTAATTTTTTTCATCACGGCAAACAATTTCAATTTATCATTGAACAACACGTTTCAAGTCACCACCTTTCGGTGTGCCTAGCTTCCTCAAAAATCAGTTTATATTGTACATATGTTTGCCTTTGTATTCGTCTCAAGGAATCTGCACCTGGCGAGTGAGCATATAGCAATGAAACCTCCTGTAACCATAGTCCAACAGCGTGTGACTCAGCCTTCAGTGACAAAGCTTCGCCTTAGCGTAGTGTGAAACATAAGAATACATTCCATAGGCATTACTTCTGAATATAAGCTTTAGAAATATTAAGAGTGAACAGTTTACTTCTCAGTTTCAGTTAATATAATAACACTTGAGCAGCATTCTTCTTCTGCTGACTTTCTTTATTTGGTCCCAGTTAAAAGACCACCACATACCATCGATTGTCTGCATTCCTGGCTAGGATTAGACTGTCAGCTGTCTTCACACCAAGGTTCTTTTACACAAAAGTGCGGCATCTAACTATACCTGCGCTGCTTCGTCCATATGTGTTCCATTTATCATGTGTGGCACATCTTATCAAACTTGTAATCTTCCACTGTAAATGCTCTGCCATTATCTGATAATAAACACAGTTTTCAAACGGAATATGAAGTTTGTAATACCAGAATCATCTATATCATTATGTATGATATTCTGTTGATGGCAGGGTGATTATATTTAAAGTTAAACTTTCAAAACGCTGTAGAAATAACACCACTGGTCAGAATGACATCAAATTGCAACGGAATATTATCGGAGAAGGAGGGAAATGTATGGCAAAAGAAAAAAATAGTGTGAAATTTGATAAATAGATTGTGCTGTATATAACAGAATATGTAAATGGAAACACCTGTCATGCGCGCGACTCATTGAATATGGTATAAAAACGGTGGGTATACGGTTTTTCCTCCTTTCGCGTCTGTATCGTTCTCCATGACTGTCTCAATGCAGGATCACGCTCTGCTTGTAAAGCTGTATTACAAGACTGATGACTGTGCACACGTCGCTCTGCAAACGTTCCGGGCACTGGAGGGTTTGAAAAAAGGCGTTGGTCCGATGACTCCCGTGTGTCTGGAGAAAATGGTTCCGAATTCGAAAAGACGGGTTTTTTGGTGTGCAACCTGGTAGAGAGATTAAACGAATTGATTCGAAGTCAGTGGAAGCAGTGGCCACAACAATGCAGGAAGAGACGAGTGGTGGTGTGCAGACGTGTAGGGCACGGAAAATTGCCCGAACATTGGACATACCCGTGAGCGCGGTACGTAAAATCCTACGAAACATCCTTCTTTGCTATTCATTCAAAATTACCCATGGGAACGAGTTGCTTCCTGTTCACCTGCCAGCAAGAGAAACCTTTGCTTTAGAATTTCTTGCTCGCGTGGAAGTGGACAATGACTGGCCATGGAAGATTTTGTGGAAAGGCAAAGCCCACTTCCATGTGACAGGATATGTCAATACACAGAACTGTGGAATATGGGCAACGGGAAATCCACACGTAAATCAACCAGTATCACTCCATCCTGACAAGGTCACTGTGTGGTGCAAGCTTACGGTATCATTTATCATAGGGCCATATTTTTTCGAAGAGATAGGTGCTTCCTGTCCTGTTACCTGTACCGTCACTGGTAAGCGCTGTGAGTGTCTTTTGCGCAACCACGTCATTCCAGCTCTCTAACAGCGTGGATGTGTGGATGGGATCATTTGTATGTAAGATAGCGCATCTCCGCACGTAGCAAACCCAGTTAAGCAGCTGCTGAAGCGCCATTTCGGAAATGCTATAATTATCAGCTGCCATTTCCCTATAGCCTGGCCGTCCCAGTCACCTGATGTCAATCCGTGTGACTTCCGGCTGTGAGGCTATCTGAAAGATGTTGTGTTCATTGCAACTTGCAAACTTGGCTGCATTGAAGGCACGCATTGCGCAACACATACTAAATATGACCCCAGGAACACCGATCAGTTGTGGAACATGCTGTTTCTCGATTTCAACTTGTTGCAGAAAACGGTGGACAGCATGCTGAACATGTTTTGCTCCAGTCACACGAATATTAATAATCCGATTTGATTTTGATTGATACTTTTTATGTGGTTTTTGGCCTCAGAAAAATTAAAAAGTTATGTGATTGATGCTTTTTATGCGGCTTTCGGCCTCAGGATGATTAAAAAGCGATGTGATTGATGTTTATGAGTTTCTCGTGCTCAGGACAATAAAAAACCGATTTTCCCCATCCGATGCGATGACCTTGCCGTGGTGGATGGGCTTACATAACTAACGGTATCACACGTGTACACCCATGCACACTGAGTAGTACAGTTTGTTTAACGGCAAACGTACACTTTAGGCATTGTTGTATGATTCATTTGTCATTGGTAGTCGACCACTCTTAAATTATGGTGCTTAGAGCGCCATCTATTGCTACATTTTGTTACCATACGTTTTCCCCCTTCTCCGATAATATTCAGTTGCAATTTGACTTTGCGTTTGACCAGTGGTGTTATTTCTACAGCGTTTTGAAACTTTAACTTCAATAATAATCACCCTGTAGATTCACGTAGTGTTCCTACAAGTTGAAGTGTGTCAACAGAGTATGTTCCGTTTTCTCACTTACCAACTGAGAGATTTATACAAAATAAATTAACGACCGACGGAGCTGATCCTCCTTCGTACACAAAAAGGTTCAGAACACTGTTGCAAAAGCAACGAAGCAAACATGCAACATTTAAACAGACGCAAAATCCCCAAAACTGGCGATCTTTTACAGAAGCTCGAAATTTAGCGCGGACTTCAATGCGAGATGCTTATAATAGTTTCCACAACGAAACTTTGTCTCGAAATCTTGCAGAAAATCCAAAGAGTATATGAAATATGAAGCGGTCATCTTTCCCCGCTGCAGTATGGAATCAGTAAAGGACATATCTGGGAACAGGATGTGCTGTCCATTGTTGACAATCAGGACAATCGAACCCTGAAAGTCATGCCTGTGGAGAGCGCACAGACCATGGTGCGGTACTTGTACGACGTAACATTATCCATGAGCTACTTTCCAAGTTTCCAGGCCTAATGCGAAGTTCAGGAGAGAAGATGTATTGTATTGTATTGTATGTTAACCGGGGACCTAGAAACGACGGAGAGGCTCTGTCCCAGCCGTAGTGGTCCACAACTCCACGACGACTACGGCAGTCCACTTCACCCCTCCGTCGCCCCACACCGAATCCAGGGTTATTGTGCAGTTCGGCCCCCGGTGGACCTCCCAGGGAACGTCTCACACCAGACGAGTGTACCCCCTATGTTTGCGTGGTAGAGTAATGGTGGTCTAGCCTTACGTGGAGAACTTGTTTGCGCAGCAATCGCCGACATAGCGTAACTGAGGCGGAATAAGGGGAACCAGCCCGCATTCGCCGAGGCAGATGGAATACCGCCTAAAAACTATCCACAGACTGGCCGGTTCACCGGACCTCGACACAAATCCGCCTGGCGGATTCGTGCCGGGGACCAGGTGCTCCTTCCCGCCCAGAAAGCCGTGCGTTAGACCGCACGGCCAACCTGGCGGGCTCGGGAGAGAAGATGACTTCATTGAGACTCCAACAATGAAGAGGCCTATGAACGCCCCTTCCCCATGTGGGATTTGGACACAGCATTAACAGCAGCTCGCGAGACGGTCCCTGGGCCAGACTTTATACATTGTGGTATTGTACGGCACATTGACCATGAATCTAAAGCAATCCCACGTGCTTGTTTTAATAAATATTGAGTGATGAGGAATATCATGACCCCTGGAGGGAGTCAATAACCTTACCCCTTCTTAAACGAGAGAAGAACCACACAACCCTAGCAGCTATCGTAGTGTCGCTCTTCCCAGCTGTGTAAGAAAAGATGCTAGAGCGGATGATCGATACCCACCTCTTTTGGACTCTGGAGTCTAGAAATCTCCTGGGTTCTGAATATATCGTTCTACTCTTGATAACTTTACTGGAGGCGGCTATACAGGAGACATTCCTACAAAACCAGCATTTAATGGCAATTTGGCTGGCTCTGAGCACTATGGGACTTAACTGCTGAGGTCATCAGTCCCCTAGAACTTAGAACTACTTAAACCTAACTAACCTAAGGACATCACACATATCCATGCCCGAGGCAGGATTCGAACCTGCGACCGTAGCGGTCGCGCGGTTCTAGACTGTAGCGTCTAGAACCACTCGGCCACTCCGGCCGGCTAATATCAATTTTTTCCGACATTTAAAAGGCGTAAAACACTACATGGAGACACAATATCGTCCATCAGTTACAAGAATGGGGGTTTCATGGCCATCTCCCGATACTACTTAGCGTAGTTGGTTAAAGTTCCTTTCTTAAAGTTAAAAGTTTCGGTGGTAGTTATGTTCTGACCGGTATTATTAGTGTCATTAATTGTGAATGTAATTATATTGCGATCGTTTCTGGTCAGTCTAGAGTAGATTGTCCACTAGGAAATTTTATTTACAGCTTGTCTATTTGTTAGTGTGATGTCTATATTAGTAGCCGCATCGGTGCTTGTGGTGTGTCTCAGATTGTTCCGGATGATACGCCAGTAACAGGTGAAATTCTTGAATTACGTCTAAAACCTTCTGCCCCTATCATCTGATTGTCTGCTAAACCGCACTCCACTTTTCAAATTTATGTTCGCTGTTGTTAACAAAACATTGCGTGACCGTAGTTTTACGGTTTCCTGAATTTTTAAATATATGACTTTATGTGGCAGAGTATTCTGCGTAGGCCAATATGCTTGTGAAGGTCCATTCGCCGATGCCGAGCGTTCGCTTCACATTTCAGAGATTTTTTTTTGTTTATGCCTACGTTAATATGTGCAGTAATTATCACTTTCGCAGGCCGAAGTGGCCGTGCGGTTAAAGGCGCTGCAGTCTGGAACCGCAAGACCGCTACGGTCGCAGGTTCGAATCCTGCCTCGGGCATGGATGTTTGTGATGTCCTTAGGTTAGTTAGGTTTAACTAGTTCTAAGTTCTAGGGGACTGATGAACTCAGCAGTTGAGTTCCATAGTACTCAGAGCCAATTATCACTTTCACATTTGCGAACTGAAATCTATGATGGGATTGCGCGAGGTTGCCATTTTTCAAGTATAACTCATGAGTATAGAACATTTAAGCTCCCATTTCTTCTACCGTGTCTCCGAGTTCAGCTATTACAAAGGAAATTCTCACTGCAGTAAGCTGCAGACTTTTGAAGTCATTGTGGGAAGTGCGTTGGAATGTAGTACTTGGGAGATGAGAGTCAGGGCGCCAATTCAGTTCGTCTTAGCTCGTACGAGGCAGATGAACAAGCTGTGTAGATCTAGATGTTCCAATCTTTTTCTGGAGACTTGGTTTAGTAGTTCATATAATTCTTTAATGTCTATGGTCCGATTATTTGCATTCATTATTAATTTGTCCCTGTCTTGGTTGGAGTGGGGGCAGGGGCATAGGTGATTCATTGTCCCTTTTCATGTTTTATTCTTGTTATTAATAGGAGGGCGACGTATATGATCATTTCGTCGTCTAGTTTACTGAGCTACACGTTTAAGTCTATGTCCATTAACCTGAGTCCGATCCACGCGTTCTAGATATTGTCTAGTGTCTGTATTTATTAGCGTAGTCACATTGTTTGACGATTTCACTCTTTCCTGGTTCATTACGTTATATTGTAGGTCCACTGTGATCGTCGGTACATTGTCTTTTTGTTGAGTTTGCTCCGTAATTATAGTGCGTGTGATTTGTGTATTGTTACCGGAAGTTGTTCACAAAGAAAACTGTGCCCAGCATACACACTATTACAAAATACGTCTGCCAGTCAATGAATGTAGCGTTTACAGGAGAAAATCCGAGAAACCATTGAGATTTCTGAGGATGTGTTTTAATTTCAACAGATACGACGGCTACGGGCTTCCGGGTTCGTGACTTCCTGACATCAAGGAAGTAAACAGCCAAGGCGAGCGGGAAATGAAAACAGCTCTCGGGAAACCACCTTGGCAGCACAATAACAATAATATTTTTGTTTCTGACACGTTTCTCGAACATTATCGCTCTATGTACTGCCTGACATCATTATGGCCTGTGGTCGTTATAGATCCTCAATACATGCTAGAAAAATATGAGGTGATGAATTGAGTAAGTTTCAACATTCGAAATACGAATTTCTTACAGGAATGCTAAAATCAGCTTCAGAAGGATTGTATGATATCTATATAATCAGCAAGCACTCAGCAATTTTGTGTTGTTTTATGTTTTATGTATAAGAAAAAATTGGAATTCTCTTGACAAAGTTTAGGTTAGGGTCAGAGATTTTGCTGTTCGGTGTTACGATCGGATGTTTCGATAATCTATGGTCTGTGATGAAATTATATCGCATTATGCAGTTCTTTCTTTGTCGATATCATTAAAACGAATGGCTATAATTAAAGTGTAGTTACAGAGGTCCCGTGTGCCCTGTAATTAATAGTATGGAAGCGAGACATTGTAGATATTCCAATGCGTGAAACCGATTTACGCTGGAGAAAAATTAGAGGCTAGTTTGGGCACCAGATGCAAATATGGTGCTGTGAATGCAAGAAAGGCGCATATAAATGTTTCCATATGTAATGGATTAGGAACAGGATGTGGTCAGAACAGGTACAACTAATGAGAAAGGCATAATGTTAATTTTATTATTAGCCTCCGTTTACGCAATTTGTTCAGTTTGAGCACCGGAGACGTCGACGAGATGCTGTACAGCGCTGGATTTACACATGGTGGCCAAAACTGGAACTAATTTTTTTCGGTATAAATCGATTAGGCAGTAACGCATTAGCATATCTACCAACATTCGCCCCAATAAGATAATTACAGCCAACACTGAGTAGCTGCACCTTAATTGTAACTAACCGGTAGCTCGCTTCACAGCTCAGATGTTTAAAAAGTGTCACGTATTCGATTATTTTGTTCTTAATCACAATCTTCTACAGCACTGGGTATTTACCTTAAAAGTCCACTGAACCTCCCACTTGTTCAGTTGTAAACGAGCTAAAACTCGAAACTGGCCAGTAGATTAAATGTAGTACTGTTTTAACCTAACGACCTAGTGGAGATTTCTTTCTTTGAATTTGTCGACCCTCTGGTGGCCATCCAGAAGATATCAACTTTATGTAGGTATTTTAATGACCGACACTGGCGACCTGATATTGCTGCCGCTGTGTTCGTTGTGGTTCTGTTTTCTATTATCCCTTCAGAGGAAGGGTTCGCAGCCACTTGTGATAAGACAACTTCTCGAGACTAGTCTGTCGACATATTGGCAGCCAACACAAAAAGAAGTTAATGTACAGCAATGAAATTTGAGGAATACATCAGTCTAGCTGCGGCGTCTTTGGTTCGTCCCAGCAGTTCTCTAATTTGTTACTTCTACGATGGATAGGCTTAATGCCTACTCGGTGTAGATCCACCATGCGATGGCGACTACCTGCCTGTATGGTTGTTTTACTTCCCCGCTTCCTTCGCTCCTATCCTTGGTAGACATGGTTTTCTTAGTGATCTACTAGCTGTCATGATTATACATGAAGGTGGTTCACACCTTCAGCAAATCCAACTTCATATTGTCTTCATCGCAGATTCGACGAGTTCTTTACGTCAACGAATGCAATAGCGAATTCTTTTGCTGCGTGTAGTGATGAGACACAGCATGCAGATATCTGTTGGTACTGTACACTATGCAGCACATGTACAATTCCAATTCCAGAGAAAGCAGCAAGTCGTTCTTTTATACTGCTGCCGTAAAATGCATACTTCTGTGTTAAGCATTATGATACTAGTGGAATGGCTCTGAGCACTATGCGACTTAACTTCTGAGGTCATCAGTCGCCTAGAACTTAGAACTACTTAAACCTAACTAACCTAAGGACATCACACACATCCATGCCCGAGGCAGGATTCGAACCGGCGACCGGAGCGGTCGCTCGGTTCCAGACTGTAGCGCCTAGAACCGCACGGCCACTCCGGCCGGCTACTAGTGGAATCTGCTGACTATGTTTCTCCATGCGCCCAGACAACGAAAGTATTACCAATATAGGGAAGTCAACGTTTCTGTTGTAGAGGTGCGAAATGAAACGCTGATTCCTCAAAAGTTTCCATGAAGATGTGCGCTGCCAATGGTGAAAGGAGGGGTCCCTATACTACTCCGTGCGTCTTTTCATGAAGTTTCCCTTACCACTTGGAAGAAGTGGTTGTCAAGCAGTGTCGCACGACTTAATACACGTCCGAAACAGCTTGATGTAGTCAAATGTTCACCGAATATTACACCTGCGTATTTTTCAAGTGGAAAAAATATATATTCAGAAGCTTCGTTATGTACCTGACTTCATATCTAAGAAGCATTCTTCTACAACAATTTCAATAATACATTCAGATTCAGGTTACAAAATAATTAATTATATCATAGTCTTTTGCGTATCTATTGCATTCACATGTATGACCTCTTACATGTCTGCGCCACATACACCACTCTCATTCACATATGTCAGGACCCACCTAAATATTTCTGTCCAGTCTCTTTCACGTTATGACAGCACACCATTCTTAAGGCATCGAAACTCACCCAGACAGACAGATATCTCCTTTCCAGCATGCTCAGGTAAGTACCCCATTTTATCCCAAAGCCCAGCATTGTTTTTTGGGGAAAGGGAGATTAGCTTGCTGCTTCATGTATTTGGCAGCTGGGAATTTATCATATTCGCATACTTCCGACATTGACTGCTGCTTAAAAGTTATGCCATAGACAGCAAGTGGCAGCAGGAAATAGTAAGACTAATCTTAAATCATACACTATTTCATCCAGGAGGCCTTCCACCTCAACGATTTACTACATATTGAAAGCCTTCCAAATCACTTGAGTTTCGACAGGACGTATACAAGACTCCATCAGAAGAGTCAGCACTTGTATCTACAGTCATACTCTGTAAACAACTCTGAAGCTTATGGCAAAAGGTACGTCCCTTTTACATTCAGCAACTCCTGTTAGACCTATTTGGTATGGGTCCCACACATTTGAGCAATATTCTAGAATAGGTCATACGAGTTATTTGTAAGCAATCTCCTTATATAATGATTGCATTTATCTAGTAGTGCACCAATAAACGGTAGTCTGTTACCTGATTTACCCAAGACTGAGCTTATGTGATCTTCCCATTTCATGCTCCTACAAAGTGTTCATATGAGCTGACTGATTCCAGTAGTGACTCACTGATATTATAGTCATAGGATACTACGTTTTTTCGTTTTGTGAAATGCACAGTTTTACATTTCTGAACACTTAAAGCAATAGGGACTGATGACCATAGATGTTAAGTCCCATAGTGCTCAAAGCAATTTGAACCAATTAAAGCAAGTTGTCAATCCTTGGAAAACTTCAAAGTCCTTTCAAGATGTGGCTGAGAATCTGTGCAGCTTCTTTCAGACAGTACTTCATTAAGGAAAAGTTACAGATTACTATTAATACTGTCCGCAAGGTCATTATTATAAAACATGAACAGTAGTAGTAGGGCAAAGGGAGTTCTGGCACACTTTTGATATCAAAATTAAATAAATGTTGACAACTGATTTATTTATAACCTTAACCTATTGTTCTCCTAAGTGGTTTACGACTCCCTGGGGCTATGTGTTGTCATGTTAATTAATTTAACTCTCCTGTGGATAAACCATCCTTATGAGAAAATCCCACCCTCACCACTCCTCCTGTTCCTCCACTCCCCTCTGGTAAATCCCCATCCCCTCCTCCTTCCCCTAAACGATAGAAGCACGCTTTTAACATCAGATTAATTGACTAATTAATTAAATCGATAATTTAACTAACCCATCCTCCTCGGGGAAACCCCCAGCCCTCCACTCCCCACCTCCATTTCCCCTCCCCTCCCCATCTGGAAATTGGCAGAAAAAGACTCACTCTGTGCTGGAGAGAAAGGATCTCTTGATACAAAATTCAAATAAGGTCACTAATAATATATTGATGCATATTATTTTTTTAATCAGTTTGAAGGAGACAGGTCTCCCCCATGATTTAATAACTGAAAGCACTGTGAAATGGAATGAAGCACGATATATCAGCCGCCATTTGGGGTCACCTGCGCATTTGTCTGTCATCCAGGTAGCGCGCACATGCATCCGCACACTGCAAATGTCAACAGTGGCAGGCACCAACAGATGCTGGGTGGAGTGCCAAGTGCTGACAGCTCGATTTGCTGTGGAAGTCTGCAGCCTACTGGCATGTACACACTAGCACACACCTCTAACATCACCACGTGGACCTACCATGAGACTGTGCATGCGCAGGCCAGGCATTCACTGCACCGACTGCATAAAGAGAAAACACCTGTTAGGTACCTCACAGTCTGCAACAGGGAAGCTGTTGTTGGAGGCCTCACAACCAGCCACAACATGTACTGATACCAGTCAGAGTGGACACACATGTGTCAGCCCCTCTCAAGTGGATGCTTCCTGTCAAGCAAAGGCAGCGGCAGTATTTGTTTCTGAGACCTGATAACCTGGGATACCACATCCGTTCTCTCTCAAGTGGCTGCATTCCGTTTTTGCATAAACCAAAGTGTCCAAACATGAAGACGGAGATTTTAATTCCTCCTCAGAATACTATGTTCCTGTTGGTTAATGCTGAATCAAGAAAGGTATGTTAAGACTACCCCCTCCACTCTTGTCCTCATTCTGCTGTCATACATGTTTGCATTAGTTTAATTGCCAGTTTGCCTGTTTCTGTGTTAGTTTGCTTGTAAGATGAAACTTCTCCAAGCAGCACCTGTGGCATTGCCAAACGCTACAGGCAAGGAAAATTACCAGGTAAGCACATATTTAATTCCATAACATGAGATATAATTTCACAGTCCATATTTTCGTAACAAAAGTTTCACTGTATCAAATCGCAGTGTGTTCAGATTTCGTTTTCATACCATTTGTTCAGATTTCATAGCACTTGCTCAAATTTCGGTGTGAATTCTTTTCTGTTTTTTTTTTTAAGCACAAATCCACCAAATCATAGAACAGCTGCAAGCTGAGAGGTAGCAGGAGTAGCAGCAGCAGCATTAACATCATAAGTGTATATACTTTTCTTCATCATAGTAGTGTGCATATGCATAACATGGTACTGTTAGAAATATTTTTTTCTCAAAAATGTCGTCATATACGTAATATGACATTGTCTGAGGCATATTCTTTGTTGTAGATGATTTCGAGGAGCAGGAGCATCGAGGGACTAAGAGCCCATTGTAGCTATCATGTAAGTATATATTCGTTAATTTTTGAGAACATATCTCGTGGAGAACAGCAGTTTTTGTTAGTACTTCAAAGGAACATAAACAGTCTCAACCGCAAGAACCCTTTATTTTTGTGGTTATCAGTTTTGATCAGTTACTGACCATCTTCAGACCTCATACGATGTTGGTAGGTGGTGGCAGTGAACAGAGCAGACAATGCGAACCCCACGAACATCAACATCAACATGGAGCAGTTGAGGTCTGCAGAGTTCAAATGGTTCAAATGGCTCTGAGCACTATGGGACTTAACATCTGAGGTCATCAGTCCCTTATAACTTAGAACTACTTAAACCTAATTAACCTAAGGACATCACACACATCAATGCCCAAGGCAGGATTCGAACCCGCGACCGTAGCAGTTGCGCAGTTCCGGACTGAAGTGCCTAGAACGGCCCGGCCACCGCGGCTGCCCTGCGGAGTTCGTAATGCCTGCTTGTAACACTTACATCGATTAGGAGTAGGGGCCTAGGTTTATTTTAAGTAACTGTGTACCTGCAATTTATGAAGTGTGCATTCTGTGCCGTTTGAACTCCTTGATGTATGGCAATAAAATTAGAGTTTTGTAATGTATATATGATAAAAGCAAAAGGGTACTCAACTAAGTGCTACTAAAGTATTTAAATGAACAATTCTGGCATTCATGTGTTTAAAAGTGATTTTTGTCCAAATGTAGAGAGAATAGCAAAAGTTAAAGTACCGGTAAGTGTAATATTTGGTTGTTTATGGACTTCTCCAAGTGAAATTGTTAAGGCAGGAAGTTGGACTACAAAAATTTAAAGATCAATCAATAGGAAAGTGGAAACCTTAATTATTTAATAGCTAAAACCACAAAAGTGAAGTTGGATAGACTTTTGCTAAACTATCCTTAGTTTATTATAAAATATAGTTTTAGACGATTACAGTGCAAGATTGTGTAAATATTATTGCCAAGGATACCTGCTTCACAGGTGATTAAAGTATAAGTACATATAAATCTTTAATGAACCGATTTGCGGTAATACTGTTAGAAGTGAAGTTATGCACATTTTCAAAGATAGTGTAGTTTTGGAACCCATCATGAACGGTTCCTTTTGAACTTAAGCAAGCCCAGTGTTGCATTTTATTAACCTGCAAAGATATGTATGTGAATCATTAGCTTTTAGAGATAGTTTTTAGTTTTTCAATAATCAAAGAAACTTGGCTAGTGAAACTATACCAGTTTATTGGTCCCCATCATATTCCTCTCCTATTAAGAAACAAATGAACTATTACTGTTACTAAGGAAAACTGCTATATGCAGAGGAGCTTAAACAGTGTATTTAGGGCATTATTATTCTTTATTTGTGTTATCCATGTTAGTCAAGATAGAAGACCCTCATGTCCAAAATTTGTTCTGCACTTCATGCAGTGATGTTTCAGTATTTTGATTAAGTAATGCTATTTACTACTGGAGTCATTAGTATGAGATCAGTGCAGTTTACTGGTGTGTGTGTTATTGGTAACGGCTGCTACACACAGTACAGAGTGCACTGTGTCAGTTTGTATCCTGTTTGCGATTCAAAGGGAAATCTCAACAAACGCAACTTCAATAACTAATATCCAGTTTTCTCAAATGTAAATTTCCAAATTAATGTGCCTAATTAGGCTGGCGATCGTTCATTTTTTTCATTCACTTATAATTTTACCACTTCTGTTAACTCCCAAGGTTAAGGCCCGTTTGATTTTACTGTCAGCTTCACAAAATTCGAAATTACAGTCCGATACCCTTTTCGCCGGCCGAAGTGGCCGTGCGGTTAAAGGCGCTGCAGCCTGGAACCGCAAGACCGCTACGGTCGCAGGTTCGAATCCTGCCTCGGGCATGGATGTTTGTGATGTCCTTAGGTTAGTTAGGTTTAATTAGTTCTAAGTTCTAGGGGACTAATGACCTCAGCAGTTGAGTCCCATAGTGCTCAGAGCCATTTGAACCATTTTTGATACCCTTTTCCATTAGAAACACGCACAGTCGAACTTTGAAGCCCTCTCAGAGAGTAACATTAGCGTGTTTCACAGCAGGTTAGTGCTATACGTAGCTTTTTCCATGAAAGAACTAAAGGTTCAGTTATTAGGGAATAGTGTTATATGCTCCATTCACCAACACAGCCTACCATCATCGTATGATGTCTGAAGATGGTCTGTAGCTGTCTGAAACAGGTAACCACAAAAATAAAGGTTTTTTTGTGGTTGAGACTGTTTATGTTCATTTTAAAGTACATACTCGTTCATCAATTTTTTTTCTAACAAGGAAAACTCCCCATCACACCCCCTCAGATTTAGTGGTAAACTGGCCCAGTGGATAGCCTGTAGAAATTGAATATGGATGAAGCATGAAAACAGGAAAAAGGTGTACTGAACTGTGAAAGAAGAATCAAAATAGAAACAGTGAGTGGTGCAAGCTCAATATGTGCTACATTGAGCGAATATCACTGGCCTTGGTGTTGTGGTTGTGTGGTCATGGTGTTGGATTGCAAAGTGGGATATCCATGTTCAAATCTCCTTCATTGCTCAATTTTTTTCCAAAAAGTTATGAACTTTCCTTCCAGTCATTAACATGTCTGTTCTCCTTCTGTAGTCTTGGCAACTGTCATGCTATAAATTGGTTATAGGATATCAGTCACATGGTAAGAATTTATTACTGTCGAAAGTAAATGTCATGAATACTGAGAGCAGGCGAGATGCCGCATAGACCTCTCACAGAAATAAAAACAAATAAATGGGTGTGAACTATGTTATAACAAAAGAGTTGAAGAGTCGAAACTTCCAAAATGGAAAGTAAGAGTCATAACTAGTGGTACTACAGATATGTGGTATGTACGTCTGGAGGTCCCTTCCTTACACCTTGCTGCTGCCAAGTGGACGTTATACCACAACACAGACACTAATTTGAATACAGCAAACAGTCAGATAGAAAGTTCATAATTTTGTGGAATAAAAATAAAATGGGGTACGAGAGAGATTTGAACATGGATCTCCCACTTCGCAGTCAACCAAGGTAACCACACAACCACAACGCCGTGGCTAGTGAAATTCACTCGATGTTGCACGTATTGACCATTCACTGTTTCTATTTTGCTTCTATTTTCACAGTTCAGTACACCTTCCTGTTTTCATGCTTGATCCGTGTTCAGTTTTTGATGGGCTATCGACTGAGCCCACTTCCCACTATGTCTGAGGGAGACGCAAGGGTGAGTTTCCCATGTTAGTATTGAGTTAGTATACTTTTCTTTATTATATCAGTAGGTTGCTATTGTAGGTGATTTCGGCGACCTTAACCGATTGATCCACAGCAGTTCAGGCGAGGAGGTGCCTGACTGAGTGGACGAGATGGAGAGGATACTGTGTTGCCATGAGGACATGCCAGTTGACCTGAGGGATACGTCACAGAGCCAGAGCGAGATAAATAATACATGCTCACTCTCATTGCAGCAGCAAGCAATGTCTGGAATGTTATACTTGTTTCTCGCTATTGGTTATCTACAACGCCACCACCTATGCAGTATACAGTGGTGTAGGCACCAGGAGCAGTGAAGAAACCACCAACAAGACATGATCCTGTGCTGCATGCTCGGTCGTGTAAGACACCACTCGCTGTAAGGGAAGCCGACAACATGCAAGCAGCTGCAGCCACAGCCACCGCCACCTGTGTCCCCTCACCAGCTCCGCTCTGACGTCCATGGTTAGCCCGGGCTCAGCGTTGTGGGAACAGCAACCATTTCTGCAGCTGCAGCCAGGTTGCGCACACTGGAGCAATGCACCATCTCCTCTTCCCCATGTTCTTATCCAAAGCGCAAGGTACTTGCACCGGCTGCTCCACACAACCAGCAGCAATAGCATCGTTGTCTGCTAGTTGTAGTTGTAGTAACAGTAATAATAATCCCGTGGCTAGCTGCAGTTCCCTGCCCCATCCTTTTGGTGGAGGACTTAAGCTCAGTAACGCCATACCGTAATTAAAATACTTGTTGATTGCAGATGCCTTTGAGGAGTGAATGTCGTTCACTAAGATCGAGAATCCAGCAGAGTTTCTCAAAGTGTGCCTTCCTGTTCTACACATATGTAAGAAATGGGGGTTGCTATACTTTCGGCTGCCTAGTTTCGGCTACTTCTCGATGTCACCCGACTACCCACTTCTTCCATCCGAAATACATGAACATCGAGCATTGTAAATAGGAAACGTCTTAATATTTTTGGTGGGTTAGCGAACAAGACAAGCAAATATTCCAGTGCAAAATCTTCATTGGTTTCTACATATACATTTATAGACAGTAAAAACTCTTTCTTTACGTTTGTTTGGTGTAGTTTTAATAGTATTCACTTAATTTTTATCTTATAATTTAAATCCACATCTGATCAGCTATTTCATCCTCCAGCCAGTAATTTGACAGGTACAAAAAGGTATGTTCTCGAATTACAGTGTATATCTAATTTTTTTCCCTGTAAACTTCCTATTTCATGGCATAACAAGTAGTTCTGATCTTTCCGGCAGTTCAACTAGACGAGAGCATTTGGGGTATTAGTTTTTCGTCGTATTTCTCGCATAACACGGTTGTTATAACACTTCACATCTTCCTGGGTGTAGGCTGCCATTTCTTACAGAATTTAGATATCGAACTTCGAGTTTAATAAACAGATTTTTCATGTGTACTTTAACATAGTGAACGTGCTCCAATATGCTATTTTCGGCCAGGACTCCAAAATCTTGTATTCCCCTGTCGCAGTCAGATTTCTCCACACACTGTGTCTAAAGCCATCTGCAAACCTTGCTTGCATATCTGCAATAGATTCCTCTTTTTGCACTTGCAATTTGTATTCGTCTTTCATGGCAGTTGTGTTCGCCATGTACTCTAGTTTTCATTTCTTGACTTCGATGTCTTTTATTTCCAATTTCGCCGCGCGGGATTAGCCGAGCGGTCTTGGGCGCTGCAGTCGTGGACTGTGCGGCTGGTCCTGGCGGAGGTTCGAGTCCTCCCTCGGGCATGCGTGTGTGTTTGTCCTTAGGATAATTTAGTGTGTAAGCTTAGGGACTGATGACCTTAGCAGTTAAGTCTCATTAGGTTTCACACACATTTGAAAAATGGTTCAAATGGCTCTGAGCATTATGCGACTTAACTTCTAGAACTTAGAACCAATTAAACCTAACTAACCTAAGGACATCACACACATCCATGCCCGAGGCCGGATTCGAACCTGCGACCGTAGCGGTCGCTCGTCTCCAGACTGTAGCGCCTAGAACCACACACATTTGAACATTTTTGAATTTCCAATTTCATTTTATGTGCACACAACACATTAACTGTACTTAAAGGTGTAATTTCTTTAATAGGGAATGATGTATGTCTGTTTGACACAATGGTTCTTTTCTTAGGACTTGTGGAATAAGATGCCTGTGTTACCCAATCCTCATCCTGCATTATCTACACTCCTGGAAATGGAAAAAAGAACACATTGACACCGGTGTGTCAGACCCACCATACTTGCTCCGGACACTGTGAGACGGCTGTACAAGCAATGATCACACGCACGGCACAGCGGACACACCAGGAACCGCGGTGTTGGCCGTCGAATGGCGCTAGCTGCGCAGCATTTGTGCACCGCCGCCGTCAGTGTCAGCCAGTTTGCCGTGGCATACGGAGCTCCATCGCAGTCTTTAACACTGGTAGCATGCCGCGACAGCGTGGACGTGAACCGTATGTGCAGTTGACGGACTTTGAGCGAGGGCGTATAGTGGGCATGCGGGAGGCCGGGTGGACGTACCGCCGAATTGCTCAACACGTGGGGCGTGAGGTCTCCACAGTACATCGATGTTGTCGCCAGTGGTCGGCGGAAGGTGCACGTGCCCGTCGACCTGGGACCGGACCGCAGCGACGCACGGATGCACGCCAAGACCGTAGGATCCTACGCAGTGCCGTAGGGGACCGCACCGCCACTTCCCAGCAAATTAGGGACACTGTTGCTCCTGGGGTATCGGCGAGGACCATTCGCAACCGTCTCCATGAAGCTGGGCTACGGTCCCGCACACCGTTAAGCCATCTTCCGCTCACGCCCCAACATCGTGCAGCCCGCCTCCAGTGGTGTCGCGACAGGCGTGAATGGAGGGACGAATGGAGACGTGTCGTCTTCAGCGATGAGAGTCGCTTCTGCCTTGGTGCCAATGATGGTCGTATGCGTGTTTGGCGCCGTGCAGGTGAGCGCCACAATCAGGACTGCATACGACCGAGGCACACAGGGCCAACACCCGGCATCATGGTGTGGGAAGCGATCTCCTACACTGGCCGTACACCACTGGTGATCGTCGAGGGGACACTGAATAGTGCACGGTACATCCAAACCGTCATCGAACCCATCGTTCTACCATTCCTAGACCGGCAAGGGAACTTGCTGTTCCAACAGGACAATGCACGTCCGCATGTATCCCGTGCCACCCAACGTGCTCTAGAAGGTGTAAGTCAACTACCCTGGCCAGCAAGATTCCGGATCTGTCCCCCATTGAGCATGTTTGGGACTGGATGAAGCGTCGTCTCACGTGGTCTGCACGTCCAGCACGAACGCTGGTCCAACTGAGGCGCCAGGTGGAAATGGCATGGCAAGCCGTTCCACAGGACTACATCCAGCATCTCTACGATCGTCTCCATGGGAGAATAGCAGCCTGCATTGCTGCGAAAGGTGGATATACACTGTACTAGTGCCGACATTGTGCATGCTCTGTTGCCTGTGTCTATGTGCCTGTGGCTCTGTCAGTGTGATCATGTGATGTATCTGACCCCAGGAATGTGTCAATAAAGTTTCCCCTTCCTGGGACAATGAATTCACGGTGTTCTTATTTCAATTTCCAGGAGTGTATATCTGACAGTATTGTGGAGAACAGTGTTCTAGATTGAGAAAAATAAGTTTCTCTTGCTTTAATATAACATTTCTGTATAAAACTTATATCGAGTTTGTTGTAGACAGAGTTAACAAACTTCACACACTACAATGATGAAAAATAGATATACTTACGATGTTGATATTGCTACTGCTGCTGCCGCTGCTGCCTCTCGGCTTCCAGCTGATCTACGATTTGGTGGAATTATCCTGAAAAAAAAACCAAGAAAAAAATTATCAAAGAAATCTGAAAAATGGTATGATACCTGAACAAATCCGATGAAAGCTACGAAATCCAAACTCACATTGTGATTTTATACTATAACATTTTGCTAACTTCGAAATCTGAACACAAAACTTTTTTACGAAAATATACTTAGAAACCTGAACACACTGTGATTTGTTATTACGAAACTTTTTTTTACGAAAATAACTTCAAAGTCTGAACACACAGTGATTTGAGACTGAAAAACTTTTTACTAAAATGTACACCATGAAATCTGATCTCATGCTATGAAAGCTAAATCTGAACAAATGGTGTGAAACCGAAATCTGAACAACTGTGTTTGAAATTAACCATTTTTTTTGCGAAAACATACACTGCGAAATCAGATCTCATGATGTGAAATTAAATATGTGCTTACCCGGTAATTCTCCTTGCCTTGGGCGTTTGGCCCTGCCACCGGTACTGCCACTGGTGCTGCTATGGCACCACTTGGAAAAGTTTCATATTACAAGCAAACTAACATGGGAAGAGGCAAATTGACAGTTAAAGTAATATAATGGTGGACGATAGCAGAATGAGGACGAGAGTGAAGGGGGTAGGCTTTACATATCTTCCCATATTCAGCATTAACCAATAGGAATGTGTTATTCTGAGGAGGAATTAAAGCCTCTGTCTGCATGTTTCAAAACACTGATTCACGCAAAAACAAAAAATTGAGAGGGAACGGATGAGGTACCCCAGGTTATCAGGTCTCAGAAAACGATGTCACCACTGCCTTTGTTTGACAGGAAGCAGCCACTTGAGAGGGGCTGACCACCGTCCTGCGTAGACCAGTCTCGCTGTAGTTCCGCATGTCAATGTTAGAGGCGTGTGCTGGAATGTACATACCATTAGGCTACAGACTTCCTCACCGGACTGAGCTGTCAGCACTAGGCGCTCCGTCATGCATTTGGTGGCACCTGCTCTTGCTGACATCCATAGTGTGCGGGTGTGTGTGCCCAGTGCCCTGACAACATGCATGCTGGCGACGCCAAACAGCAGCTAGTATACCGTGCTTCATTCCATTCCTCAGTGCGTACTGTTATTACATCAGGGGAAATGGGGGCAGATGTGAGCTCTACCTGAGTGGTGTCAGCCCTGCCTCCAGCAAACTGATCAAGTAAAGAATGTGCAGCAATATATTATTATTGACACTGACTTCAATTTCGTGTTGTGAGACCTTTCCTCTCAAGCCCAGATTGAGTCTTTTCCCACCAACTTCCAGATGGGGAGGGTAGATGTGTAACGCAGCAAGTTATTACGTGATAACATTCACTGCAGAAAGGCACGCAGCCGTCTAGTACAGTGGCTGCAGGATGGCTATGTTTTTTTTCGCTCTGCTCACAGCACAGCTGACACTGACTGCCGTGAGAACAACACAGCGTAACATTCAGTCAATACGAAGATTTATACCCTCTACGAATCTAAATAATCCATATTAGTTATAATCCGATTTTGTTCAAATTTGGTACATAGCCTTTTGTTATTAGTGGAATGATGCTGTCAAAATGTCAGATTTTTATTTATTGTAGTCCCGGAGATAAAGAGAATTACCTAAAAGTCCTAAAACCTACGCTTGTTTTTTTTTTTTTAAACCAAGTTAGGAACAATAACAGATTGACTTTCATTATCATTTGAAGCCATTACAAAGTTGTCAGTGCATAAAAATCAATTAATTAGAATTTTCTTAAAAACTTTAGTTAGTTTGCATTACATAATACAAAAATCGGTCAAAATTATTATTTGATTATGTTTTGCTGAGTGAGAATGATTGAGAGTGTGTATGTGGGACATACATTAAAATTTAATGTTCCTTTTTTCGTAAAACCTTGTACAAATGAACCGTGGGAAAGTTATGTTGTAACCTCGATTCAGGTGATGTATGTCTGTGTGAGCATGCTTTTGTATAAAAGCAGCCAGAATGGAAGTTAGAACCAGAATAAGTTTATTTATCAATTTGCAGAATATTTCGCATTTTGTTTATTTTGAGTAAACATAATACAAGAAATTGAAGTTTTGCTGACATTAATTACTATCTAATTAGTGATTGGATAAAGCAAGATTTGCCGTGAGAATGATCAGGAAGGAACGTTCTCATTGTTCGTTCAGATCAACAGCCAATCAGAATTAAGCTGTTCCCACATGAATAGAGAAGTGGGGAGGGAGGAGAGTACCTCGAGAGAGTCGCTTGTTAGCCGCCCTATGGATAACATGATTTTTGATCGCTGCTTAAACATACTCCGTAAGATGAGGAAATAAGGAGCTAATTTCGGTTCGAAAATATCGTGACTGAAGCGACTGGATTTACGAACATTGTAATGGAAGTTTGGTGTTTCTAAGTTAAATAGTTTGAGAGATATGAGCGTGTGAGCTTTCCACGTGGCGTGTTTCATGCTCTGTACGGAATATTTTGGCGAGCACTTCTTAAGAATAAGACCACTGAAACGACTAAATGTTTAACTCGCGAATAGTTGTGGGTCTGTGACTGGTAGAACGTGAAATTAGTCGGGTCGGACTTGCTAAAATTCTGGCTGCTTTCTCGAGTGAATATTTGTTATACAGAAAGTGAACTTTCAATGAGAATGTTTCACCATATTAAATAAGGACTTGATAGGCATTTCATGTGTTTGAATATAAATAAAAAAACAGAGTTAATCTAATTTTAAACGCTTTTCAGCAAGTAGACAGAATATCCCGAACGTGCGATTTTTAATCATGAGCTTTCAGGAACTTACTTTCAACTAGAGTTACACGGCCTCTGTGTGGTAGGTATTAGGTAGTGGTTTCATCAACGCTGCTTTACAGTGCCTAGCACGTATCTGCTACCACAGAGTGAAGGGACATCGGCGCCTCACCGCAATTGGTGCATTTAGCGTCCAGGAAACATGAAGTTCAAGTGAGTGCGCAGTTTAAAAGCAGCAGTGTAGTTAACCCGATAAAAGAAAGAGCCACACTTGCATAAATAAACTTTTATAGAAAGACAGTGCAACCATGTGGTCAAGGGAAAAATGATTCAGAAAGGACAGCATAGTCAAGTGGAGATTTAGCGGCTACAACAACCGGTGGAGAAGGTGGCTGAACATCTTCAGACCAGTGAGTAAGAACGTCCTTCTGCTGGAGAATAGTGATTCTCCAGCAGAAGGAAGTTCTTACTCATTGGTCTGAAGATGACCTCAGTAGTGGTCGAAACCAGTCACCGTAATAAATAAATTGCGATCAAGACTGTTTTTGATAGTAAATATTTGTACCACATTGATCACTGTTCTCTTCCACAATGTATTCAAAAACAATTAACGTAACTCAGTTTAGTACAGCTGTAGGTGAACAACTGCGTAAACATGATGATAGACTAAAAGGAGTAGAACAAAGTGTTACTAACAGTAGTGGCTATTTAATACCTAATGGTGTAGTAGAATCCTCAGAAATTGCATATGTGGCACAGTGGCAGTTTTTGCGATTTGATCCAAGTAAAAATGTACATCATAACGAATTATGGGGCGATTTTGAGGACGTTTTGCCCAAATCATGGAATGATAAGCAAAAAATTGGCTTCATAGCGTCAAATTTGATGGCTGAAGCTAGAGTGTGGGGAAACTGGGCAGTAGATAAATATGACAAGATAGAGGATTTCAAACAGGCATTTTTTGAGGGATAATGGGGCAAACGAAAGCAGATGGAAATCTTGAACAAATTCAGGTCAGGCGAAAAATACGATCCGAAGGAAGATATCATTAAGAGGTTTGTACAAAAATGGGTCACAACTTCGTCATATTTGAACTTTAAAGTGGAGACGGAACAGATCATTATGGAGGCACGGAATAAATTGCCTTTGTACTGGCGTAATAAAATAATCTCGGCAACTAGGGACGACATTGACAAATTTATTCATTATCTTGAGAAGGTAGAAAAATTTCTAAAGGAGGAGGAGAATGCTAGGAGGGATTATAGGCCTCCCGTTAAGCAAAATGAAAACAGAACCAAGGCACATGTAAATAGAATAGGAGTGCAAAGATCCAGTAATTACAGAGGCATGTACCGAGGCCGAGGGGCTCGTGTTGGAAGTAGACATAATGACAGAGACCGAAACGTTGAATGTAGACAGCAGCAGTCCGGTGACTGGGCGGAGTGGCGTAGACAGCCAGCCGAAAGAAATGCCAATGGCAATGACCGCTTAGAAGAGGGAGAAAACTAATGGCAATCTGTAATGGTGTTAGCGTTTGCAGGTTGCGGCAGCATAGGTTAAATCCGCTAGGAAAACCTTTCGTAAGGCAGCCACCAGCTGAACATCTTGGGGTTGGCATAGTAGAAACAGATGTTGCAGAGGAGAGGGACACTGTTAAAATATGTGTTTTTCAGGGAAGTGTAGTAGATTGTTGCGAAAGAAAAGGTCATAAAAGTGATTGCAGGAACCACGTTAATGAGGAACAGCTATTAGTAAATAACGATTCAGGACAGGATGTTAGCATGAATGAGCACTGCAGTCCAGATGAGGAGCTTACAATGAAGTGTGGAATTAACACTATAATAAGGGAAACGGTATTAGAGGTACCTGAGGAAGAATATAGAAGGGCAGAGGAAGTTTTACGTATATTAGACGGAGGAGTGTCTGATAGTGACGAAGAAGGAACAGAAGTGGATGAAGCAGGGGGCTATTTTGATAATTCTGACAACGCGATAAGAAGGGTTGCAGAGTCCGATATTATTATTAAAGAAGGAGAGTGGAGAAGTGTTTTGATTTGTCAGTAGTGGACAGACTAATTAAAGCTGCCACAGTTAAAGAGGAAGAAGATTCCCTGAATAAGTGCGTAATTTCCACAGAAGGTGTAGGATTCAATAGCGTGATGTAGTGCAAGATTTGTTAGACGAACCTGATTCTGAAGTCGGAGAGAAAACTGCAGGACATCCTATAATAGTTACTATTTCTAACGAGAAGGTTCCTTGTTTACTTGATAGTGGTTCCGATTTATGTCAAGTTCAAAAGTGGCTCTGAGCACTATGGGACTTAAATTCTGAGGTCACCAGTCCCCTAGAACGTAGAACTACTTAAACCTAACTAACCCAAGGACATCACACACATCCATGCCCGAGGCAGGATTCGAACCTGCGACCGTAGCGGTCGCGCGGTTCCAGACTGTAGCGCCTAGAACCGCTCGGTCACTTCGCCCGGCTTTTGTCAAGTTTCACAGGGTTTTGTGAATGCTCTCCCTGCTAGTAAGGATGTGGTTATAATGCTAGTGGATGGCATAAATAATATTGTAGCCACAGGGAAAAATAAGAAAGTAGTTAAACATGAAGTAATGCAACCTCTCAGGATCGGTGATGTACAGTTGGACCATAATTTTCTGTTAATAAATGGCTTAAGCTTGGAACTGGTGAGAGCATATTTCTTGGAAAAGTACAAAGGAAAAGTGGTTCAAAATAGTTCAAATGGCTCTGAGCACTATGGGACTTAACATCTGAGGTCATCAGCCCCTAGAACTTAGAACTACTTAAACCTAACTAACCTAAGGACATCACACACATCCATGCCCGAGGCAGGATTCGAACCTGCGACCGTAGCGGTCGCGCGGTTCCAGACTGAAGCGCCTAGAACCGCTCGGCCACACCGGCCGGCAAGGAAAAGTGGATTTTAGACGTAATGAAGCGGTCGTTGTGGTGCAGGGAAGAACAGTAGCTATCCATTTTACTGGTAAAAGGCAATATGAATCAGACGAGCAAAGTGACATGCCTATACGTTACTGCAGAAAGAAAGAGGATACTGTGGGGTATAATGAGTATGGTGAAAGGATCGAGGTAGATCCTTCTGAGGTAGAAAACATACGAATAAGAACTAACGAAAAAGTACAGGGATTATCGGATTTAACAGAACCACAAAAGGATGAGCTAAAACAAATGTTGAGCTGGTATCGGGAAGAGTCCTGACCATCCAGGACTAGTTCGAGATTACAAATGTTATCTTACTGTAAAAGAGGATATCACGGGCAAATATTAGAAAAAAGGCTCTGGAAAGAAAAAGAAGACACGATGCGAGAGTGTGTCCTACAAGTTTTCAAGAAGGTAATTTAGTGCTGGTGTAAACCAAGGAAAAATCTAAAACGCTTACTGCAGAAACCAAAAAGTTTGCAGATGAGGATGTGGGACCCTTTAGAATTGTGGTCAAGCCTCATACCAATGCATATAAATTAGAATATGTCAAGTCGGACAAACTTCTGGGATTGCGAAATATCATTGAATTGAAGAAGTGTGTACAGAAGGATGATGGGGACAGTAGTAGTTACAAGGCCTCAGGGGACGCGCATTCAGAGCGTTGTCAGGTGTATGACGAATACCAGGCTTCCCGAGTTGTTGGCAATAAAATTTCCTTTTCGTTTCGTATTGTCAACCAAACTCTTCATCATTCGGAACTTTTTTGCTATTTTCTTTCCTTCTTCTCTATCGTATTAAATAATGTATATGAAATGTACATAGAGAGTAAATGCCGTCAGAAAATAAGAGAACGGGTAAAAGAAAGATATTTTTGGCTGTAAATGAATAATAAAGACTAGCACGAATGGATGTGGAGTGAAAGTGATGCAAAAAGGTATACTAAAAAAACATTGTAATAGGACTCCTTAATATGTGATTTCAAAGCCATTTTCAGAACATGTAGAAATGATGTTGGAAGATGTTTGTGGTAAGAGGCATAAGGAAAGTGCCTAGTGGAAGTAAGTAAATAGATTGTGTATCTGATGTTTGAGAGCCACATAAGCTGGCGAAAATATTTTCATCATTTCCAGTAATTTTGCATCCTCTGTGTATAATAGCTTGTTTTATGTAAAAGTCATAAGATATTTAATAGTAACTGTAAGGTAAATATTTCTTCTGAAAAGAATAGTTAAAGAAAATGTTTGTAAATTTTTGAAAAAAAGTTTTTTTGGCTTACTTACATCGTAATAAGTACTGCTTTCAGCAGGAACTTGCTTAGGAATCATCCCATTATAAAATGCAGATAATGATCTTTTGAAAAGGAGTAAAGTAATAGTGCCAATTTCCGTACTGTTGTTATTTTTGAATAAGGGTTAATTCATAATTTACTGAAAATAGTTAGTACTGTACAAGACTATTTGATAAAAGAAGTTGAATTTCAATGAATATTGAGTTTTCTTGGAAAAGTGTTTTGTGAAAATAAGCAGTAAATTTTGAGTACACTAAAATTCTGGAAGGTTACTCGCAAAGTTTCCCCTTTAGATTTGAAAAAAAATCAAATTATGATACGTGTATATGTGTAAAGTTAGGGTGCAGAAATTGAGAATGGTGGCTTAGACGTACTCTATTTTGCAGGTACGAAATTTTGAAAAACCTGATACGAGACTATAAGAAACCAGGTCTAGGACAGATGACTGGACGCTGTATCACAGTGAAGTGCCTTTGAAGCAACCGAAGTGTAAGTGTGAGAAAGAGAAATGTCCTACGACAGTGCGGATACAGAAAGTTAGTGTTTTCTTGCTAAAGTATGTAAAAAAGACGCTACCCAAAGCGAGAATAATATAATGAAAGAAATATTTTATCCACAGCGATGGTTAAAGCTAGTACTATCCCGCTAGAAAATTTTGTGGAATAACGATAATTAAGTCGAATCTTTTGTATAATAATATATTAGGTTTCATGAATGCTAACACAGCGAATGTAAAGAGCATTAAGTGGTTTATTTCATTTCAAAACGATGTAGAAATTTATAACGTAATTTTTGAAGTAAAATTTAATTTCGAGGAAAACTTGAATATTTGCTAATGTAAATCAATTTTATTATTCGCTATCAAGTCCAAGCCTTTGAACTCTAATGCAACATCGTAAAAACTGTAATGTACTTTTGATATTTCGTTCATTTGAAAAAATTGGAAGTAGCAACAATTTCCCTTAAAATTTCCGTAGTTAAATTTGTCGGTTAAGTTAAAGAATTCAGTAATAACATTGCCTTTATATGAAACTTAAATGCACTTAAAAGTAATTTTAGGTTCGTAGAGGGTATGTAACGCAGCAAATTATTACGAAATAACATCCGTAGCAGTAAGGCACGCAGCCGTCTAGTACGGTGGCTGCAGGATAGCTATGATTTTTTTCGCTCTACTCATAGCACGCTGTCTGCAGTGAGAACTGCATAGTGTAACATTCAGTCGATACGAAGATTCATAACCTCTACGAATCTGATTAACCCACATTAGTTATTATCCGATTTTGTTCAAATTTGGTACGTAGCCTTTTGTTATTAATGGAATTATCTAAAAGTCCCAAAACGTACGCTTGTTTTTTTAAAACCAAGTTAGGAACAATAACACAGTGACTTTCATTATCATTTAAAGCCATTACAAAGTTGTCAGTGCATAAAAATCAATTAATTAGAACTTTCTTAAAAACTTTAGTCAGTTTGCATTACGTAATACAAAAATCGGTCAAAATAATTATTTGATTATATTTTGTTGTGTGAGTGCATGAGAATGATTGAGAGAGTGTATGAGGGACATATATTAAAATTTAATATTTCATTTTTCGTAAAACCTTGTACAAACGAACCGTGGGAAAGTTATGTTGCAACCACGATTCAGGTGATGTATGTCTGTGTTTGCATGCTTTGTATAAAAGCAGCCAGAATGGAAATTAGAGGCGGAATAAGTTTATTTATCAATTTGCAGAATATTTCGCACTTTGCTTATTTTGAATAAAGATAATATAAGAAATTTTGCTGGCATTAATTACTATCAAATTAGTGACTGGATAAAGCAAGATTTGCTGTGAGAATGATCAGGAAGGAACGTTCTCATTGGTCATTTAGATCAACAGCAAATCAAAATTAAAATGTTCCCACAGGAATAGAGGAGTGAGCAGAGAGGAGAGTATCTCGGCCTACGGATAACACGATGTTAGATCGCTCCTTAAAAATACTCTGTAAGATGAGGAAATAAGGAGATAATTTAAGTTAAATAGTTTAAGAGATATGAGCGTGTGAGCTTTCTGGTCGTAGCAACAACTCCGCGTGGGGTGTTTCATGCTCTGTACGGAATATTTTGGCGAGCACTTTTTACCAATAAGACCACTGAAACGACTGAATGTTTAACTCGCGAATAGTTGTGGGTCTGTGACTGGTAGAACTAGAAAATTAGTCGGATCGGACTTGTAAAAATTCTGGCTGCTTTTTCGAGTGAATATTTGTTATACAGACAGTGAACTTTCAATGGTACCGTTTCACCATATTAAATAAGGACTTGATAGCCATTTCATGTGTTTCAGTATAAATAAAAAACAGAGTTAATGTAATCTTAAACACTTTTCAGCAAGCAGACTGAATATCCCGAACGCGCGATATTTTAATCATGAACTTTCAGGAACTGACTTTCAACTAGACTTGCACGGCCTCTGTGTAGTAGGTGTTAGGAAGTGGTTTCATCAAGGCTATTTTACACTGCCTAGCACGTATCTGTTACCACTGAATGAGGGAACAGCGGCAAGAATCTTATCGAGGTAGGTGGACTGAACGATAGCGGGAGGGGTTAATTTATTTATGGATTTGATTAATTAGTTCAACTAATTTGGTATCAATAGCGTGCTTCTATCGGTGAAAGGAGGGGAGGGGGTTGGGGATTTTGCAGAGGGGTAGGGGAGGAGGAAGGGGAGGGGGAGGGTCGGGGATTCACCAGAGAGACTGATTATCCCAAAATAAATCAATTAACAGAGCGATAGGTGTCCCCAAGGAGTCACAAATCATTTAGCAGAACATTAGGTTAAGGTCATAAATCAATCAGCTATCTCTGTTTAATTAATTTAGATATCAATGTGATATCAAAAGAGTGCCAGAACTACCTTTGCAAGGGACCCAACACACTTCCATGGAGCACACACATAGTTGCTTCTAGATCTGATGATGACTGAATCCCAGATAACTTGCTACATCTCATATCCTCAGTCCAGTCACAAATTTCACTTAATACCTCATACGATCATACTTTTGATAATAAACGTGTGTGTGTGTGTGTGTGTGTGTGTGTGTGTGTGTGTGTGTGTGTGTGGTACTGAGTCATGTGTTTTTCAGAAATCGTGAAATACTCTATCTTTTTGACTGCCTTGATCGATGACTCAGTATGTCATGTAAGAAAATTTGCGAGTTGGATTTCATATGATCGATATTTTCTGAATTCGCATTGGTTGGCACATAGGAGGTTATCCAGTTCGAGATGGTTGATGATGTTTGAGCTTGGAATATATTCTATACTTCTGCAACAAAGGCATGTCAAGAATATTGGAGGGTAATTCTGTGGATCACTTCCGCTTCTCTTCTTGTAGATCGGTGTGTCTTGTGCTTTCTTCCATTTACTGCGCACGATTTTTTATTCAAGGGTTCTATGACAGATCATAATTAACAGAAGGGCTAACTCAGCCGCAAACTAAATATAGAACCTAATATGGATTCCACGTGGCCCTGTGGCTCTGCTCAATTTTAACAATGTCAGTTATCTATTTCACTCATGTTTTCAGTGGTACGAGAGATAAATTGGGGCAATACATCTTGGTTTTCGTTTGTAAAGGAATATTTTGAAATGGAATTAAGCATTTCAACTTTTGCTTTGCTAATCTCAATTTCAGTTCCTGTGTCTTCCGTGAGTGACAGGACACTAGCTTTGGTACCACTAACAATCTTTACGTGCAACCAGAATTTCTTCGGGCCCTCTGAAAGATCTTTCAACAATATTCTGCGTCGGTAGTCACTGAAGCTATCACGTATTGCCCTCTAGGCAGCCAGACGCGTTTCATTCAGCATCTCTCTGTCTATAGCCCTATCCCTTGTTTTATACCTATTACCTAGTAGTCTTTGATTCTTTAGAAGTTTCTTTGCAGTGACAGAGCATCGCCCCTGACATAATCATGGGTAAGTATCTACTATATCGTATTTTGGAGCCGCCTGTGAACCTATAATTATTGTCAGTCACACTAATTTAATTTCCAACAGTTCCTAATACATTATTAGCTGCCCATATTCAGCTGTTTCGAACCTCATGTCAGATGTTTTACCCAAACTGAAAACCACATTCCACAGTGTACACCAACAAAGGCAAAGTTAAATTGTCTATATCTGCTTAGAAGGTGACTATGCAAATACTAGTAGGAAGCATGTTTTACTTTTCTACACCCATACACAATTTATCTGATGTGCCTGTCCTGTAGTGATAGCATGCTTTCAGGTCGCAAAGCTATTTATAATTTGTACTTGCACTCATGCTTTCAGTGTTTTATATGAATATCCCGTGACAGAAGGTTTACGAGCCTTGGGTACTAAAGCCATGTATTGTGAAAACATCGAGGCCGGTCGTGTTGGTCGCTACAAGTCGTCACTTCTAAAATCTCGATATTTTGACATAGTGTATTCTACGTATCTACGGATACAAACAGGCCTTTTCTTGGAAGTTTTTGTTTGCTAAAAGAATGCTGTTTTTCTTGTGCCACCGATGGTCAGCCATGTTTATGGTGCGTATCTACGCTGATTAATGTAGCTGCCACTCCCGTATCTGCTTTGAGTACCACTTCCTGTTGATTAATGCCGCGTGTTAGAGATAGCATGCGAGGAGTATCGGACCGAGGTAATGTGTTGTTTATGAGATTATCTCCACGGAGGCGAGAACCGTGACGTTTTGTGCTGCACCGTTTTCTCTTACAGACACGTAATTTGAGGACTCGTTAGTACCAAGAGTAACTCACTGAAGTGAAGAATGGACAGTATTGTCGGTCAAGATTTTGGAAACACTCTGGGTATGAGGGCACAGCTTCTTTCGTTTGCGGATCAGCCGGCTTGTGTCACGCCACTAGGGTGGACCAATCTGTCTTCTTGCAGTGGGCCTGGCTAACGATATCAGCCTTTATGACGTTGAGTGATTTCTGACATGTTCGTTGGTGGGTGACTCCGATGACAACGAAGCTTGGAGTGCTGAATGCAGCGCTGCGATTTTGTCTGTTGTACTAACAGCTGACTTTGAGAAATAAAATGTCTGACCTATTTAAAGCACTTCTTCCAGTGATCCGATCCTTATTTATTGCTTCAGTCCGGACTTCCTCAGCGGGAGCATTCTGAAATATAACATAACAAATCAGTATAGAAAATGAGGCATTATTAATGGGTGAATGTCCAAATGTGTGTGAGTTCCTAAGGGACCAAACTGCTTAGGTCATCGGTCCCTAGACTTACACACTACTTAAAGTAACTTAAACTAACTTATGCTAGGAACAACACATACACCCATGTCCGAGGGAAGACTCGAACCTCCGGCAGGAGGGGCTATTAATGGGTTAATTCAGATTTGTAGCTGATATCACTAAAATATTCTAAACATACATTCACCAGATTAGTCTTGTCACTTAGGAGACTGTTGAAGACTTGTACAGAAAATAAACTACATGCACCCATTTCTGAACCTATGACACTAACAAATCACAAATTTGTTTAAACTTTCCATTTTATTTCTTACATTGTGTCATGTGTATCTGTACTTTAAACACAGGCTGCATTTATTCTTACTCAGATTACCAATATCGTTAAAATCTTTTTCATACGTCGCAACAAATGAAATTACATGCACTAATACAGATAGCGCGATGCTACTTGCCATCGCTTAACTATTTCCACTTTTAAGGTATATCACATCCATTGTTATTTCAGAACAACCAGATTCCCAGACATCTACCAGCACTTTACACTACGCCTGTGCGCTATATATCTCTAAACATAAATTACACTAGATCTCCCAATTGTTGAAGACTTCTAAGCAATTGATACATTTTTGAGTCACTCCACGAGAGTAAAAAACGCGCGCTGACTCAATGATTGCTTTACCTTATATACTTTTGAACTGAAGTGTCAGTCTTATGGAAGACTACCAGTCCTCCTTCACTGCTAGCTAGTTGGAATCCTGGAAACGTAAGGATGTGGCGGGATGCTATGTGGCCGCAACGCCTCGACTTGCGCTGGAGGGACCGACAGAACTTATTCTTGTTGCACAAGTAACTAGTACATATGAACCACGCATTATTTTTTCAGTTTTTGTTTATTGCACCTGCCGTTGCAGCCTTAACTTCATTAAAGTGAGATCCATGTTATAAGCAAGTCTTGTATGTGAGGGTGTCACTTTACTTCGTCGCCAGGTTTCTTTCGGATACAAGACAATGATTATTAAATCTTCGGAAGAACAATTCGCATCACATGTATTTCATTTATTAGTTGCTATTTTTATAAGTGACCAGCACCCTAGTAACCACTGAAGTTCATATTTCTACTAATTATTATTGTTATTGTTGTTATTATTATCTTTTGAGCAAAGCCGCTTAACATATTTCTATATGTATGACGCCGTTGCGGGTGCTACCACCAAATCAGCACTTAGAACATGTAAAGCAATGTCCCTCTTAGACCATGGGTTCATTGATTCTGACACTGGAAGTTGTCTTATACACTACTGGCCATTAAAACTGCTACACCACGAAGATGTCGTGCTACAGACGTGAAATTTAACCGACAGGAAGAAGATGCTGTGATATGCAACTCACACAAGGTTGGCGCCGGTCGCGACACCTACAACGTGCTGACATGAGGAAGGTTTCCAACCGAATTTCTCATACGCAAACAGCAGTTGACCGGCGTTGCCTGGTAAACGTTGTGATGCCTCGTGTAAGGAGGAGAAATGCGTACCATCACGTTTCCGTCTTCGATAAAGGTCGGATCGTAGCCTATCGCGATTGCTGTTAAACGTATCGCGACATTGTTGCTCGCATTGGTCAAGATCCAATGACTGTTCGCAGAATATGGAATCGGTGGGTTCAAGAGGGTAATACGGAACACCGTGCTGGATCCCAACGACCTCGTATCACTCGCAGTCGAGATGACAGGCATCTTGTCCGCATGGCTGTGACGGATCGTGCAGCCACGTCTCGATCCCTGAGTCAACAGATGAGGACGTTTGCAAGACAACAACCACCTGCACGAACAATTCGACGACGTTTGGAGCAGCATGGACTATCAGCTCGGAGACCACATCTGCGGTTACCCTTGACGCTGCATCACAGACAGGAGCGCCTGCGATGGTGTACTCAACGACGAACCTGGGTGCACGAATGGCAAAACGTCATTTCTTCGGATGAATCCAGGTTCTGTTCACAGCATCATGATGGTCGCATCCGTGTTTGGCGACATCGCGGTGAACGCACATTGGAAGTGTGTATTCGTCATCGCCATACTGGCGTATCACCCGGCGTGATGGTATGGGGTGCCATTGGTTACACGTCTCGGTCACCTCTTGTTCGCATTGACGGCACTTTGAACAGTGGACGTTACATTTCAGATGTGTTACGACCCGTGGCTCTACCCTTCATTCGATCCCCGCGAAACCCTACATTTCAGCAGGATAATGCACGACCGCATGTTGCAGGTCCTGTACGGGCCTTTCTGGATACAGAAAATGTTCGACTGCGGCCCTGGCTAGCACATTCTCCAGATCTCTCACCAACTGAAAACGTCTGGTCAATGGTGGCCGAGCAACTGGCTCGTCACAATACGCCAGACACTACTCTTGATGGACTGTGGTATCGTGTTGAAGCTGCATGGGCAGTTGTACCTGTACACGCCACCCAAGCTCTGTTTGACTCAATACCCAGGCGTATCAAGGTTGTTATTACGGCCAGAGGTGGTTTTTCTGGATACTGATTTCTCAGCATCTATGTACCCAAATTGCATGAAAATGCAATCACATGTCAGTTCTAGTGTAATATATTTGTCCAATGAATATCCGTTTATCATCTGCATTTCTTCTTGGTGTAGCTATTTTAATGTCCAGTATTGTCTGTTAAGTTTTGATCTGATGATGGCAGTGGCTGAAACGATGCTATGACTAAACATCGTTCTTGCCCAACACAGCTAGCCCTTTATGCTCATGAAGTAATGTGTGCTATCGACAGGAGAAAACCCAAAGAGATTCTGGTCACACATAAAGCACACCAGTGACAAGACGCAATCAATACCTTCACAGCGGCTTAACAACGGTGAAGTCACTGATGACAGTGCCACCAAAGCAGAATTATTAAACACGGTTTTCCGAAACTCCATCAAAGAAGACGAAGAAAATATTCCTGAATTCCAATTAAGAATCACTGCCAAGATGAGAAACATAGAAATAGGTATCCTCGGTGTCGCAAAGAAGCTTAAATCACTTAATAAAAGCAAGGCTTCCCGTCCAGACTGTATACCTGTCAGGTTCCTCTCAAAGAATGCTGATACAATTGCTCCATATTTAGCAATTATATACAACAGCTCGCTCACAGAAAGATCAGTGCCTAAAGACTGGAAAATTGCTCAAGTCACACCAATACCCAAAAAGGGAAGTAGGAGTAATCCCTTAAATTACAGGCCCATATCACTAACGTCGATTTACAGTAGGGTTTTGAAACAAAAGCTGTATTCGAAAATTATGAAGTACCTCGAAGAAAACGATTTATTTACTCGTAGTCAGCACGGATTCAGAAAATATCGTTCTTGCGAAACACAACTAGCTCCTTACACTCATGAAGTAATGAGTGCTATCGACAGGTGATGACAAATTGATTCCATATTTTTAGATTTCCAGAAAGCTTTTGACACAATTCCTCGCAAGCGGCTTCTAATCAGATTGCGTACCTATGGAGTATTGTCTTAGATATGCGACTGTATTCGTGATTTCTTGGGAGAAAGGTCACACTTTGTAGTGACGGACAGAGAGTCAATGAGTAAAACAGAAGTGATATCTGGTGTTCCCCAAGGAAGTGTTATAGGCCCTCGGCTGTTCCAAATATATATAAAATATTTAGGAGACAATGTGAGCAGCCGTTTTAGAATGTTTGCAGATGATACTGTCATTTACCGTATAGTAAAGTCACCAGAAGATCAAACCCAATTGCAAAATGATTTAGACGAGATATCTGCATAGTGCGAGAAGTGGCAATTGATCCAATATAATGAAGAGAATTACGTCATCCAAATGAGTACAAAAAGAATCAGCTAAATTTCAGTTACACTATAAATCATAAAATCCGAAGGCTGTCCATTCAGCTAAATACCTAGGTATAACAATCACGAACAATTTGAATTTGAACGATCACGTAGATAACCAAAGACTGCGTTCTATTAGCAGAACACTTAAGAGATTCAATAAATCAGCTAAAGAGACTACTAATTATACAACGCTTGTCCGCCATCTGCTAGAGTAATACATTGTGTTGTGGCATCCTTTTTAGATAAGATTGACGGAGGACATCGAAAAATCCAAAGAAGGACAGTTCGTTTGGCAGTATCGCGAAATAAGGGAGAGAGTGTCACGGATATAACACGCTAGTCGAGGTGGCAGTCATTCAAACAAAGGCGTTTTTCGTCGCAGCGAGATACTTTCACGAAATTTCTATGACTATCTTTCTCCAACGAATGCGAAAATATTATTTTATGCCCACATACACAGGGGGAATTGATCATCGTAATAAAATAAGTGAAATCAGAACTCGCACGGAAAGACTTAAGTATTCGTTTTCCCCGAGCGCTGTTCGAGAGTGGAACCGTGGAGAAACAGTGTGAACGTGGTTCAATGAACCCTCTGCCAGGCTATTAAGTGTGAACTGCAGAGTAGTTTTGTAGATGTCGATAGATGCAATATATTAAGCGATCTAGATGGCTTTATTCACAATTTTTTTACAATGAACGCAGACGCCTTCAAGAAACGTACTTCCTTCATTAATACATCATTATAACTAACTTAATACCCGGCATTGGTCGGAGGTGTAGTTATTCCAATATCGTATTAACCTATCTTCTCCTCCTCCCTCTCTCTGTCCACTCCTCGTCCTCCTCTCTCTACCCATCTCCTCCTCCCCCTCTAGACATCTGCTCCTTCTCGCTTTGTCCATCTCCTCGTCAGCCTTCTAAGTCGTTATCCATCTCCCCCTCCATCTCCTCCTCACCTCCTCTAAGTTCATCCCGCCCTCTCTCTATCGATTTTCTCCTCCCTCCTCTCTCCGCCGATTTTCTCCTCGCCATCTCATTGTCCATCTCCTCCTTCATCCTCTCTCTGTCCATCTTCCCCTCCACCATCTCTCTGTCCCTTCCCTAATCCACAATCTCTCTGTCCCTTTCCTTCTCCACCCTTTCCCCGTTTATCCCCTTTTCTCCCCACTCTTCGTTCATCTCCTCCTCCACCCTCTCTCTGTCCATCTCCTTCTATTCCCTTTTTATGTCAATTTCCTCCTCCGCCTCTCTCCACGTTAGCACCCCTCGACAATAGGAAGTTGCTGGTTCTCACTACCACAGTATTCCCTTTCAGATAGTAAGTTTTATGTGTACCGAGTTTGGTCGACAGTGATCCACACACCCGTGGCTTTGCCCATGTACAGTCGTGGACAAAACGAGCGAGACCCCTCGCCTTTTCGTTATGCTGATCCGCACAGCTTTAAAGTCTGCTACACAGCATAACAGGCTAGGCGACGAAGTGCTACCAACATCCTATGCACAGGCGTGAAATTGACGAACTATCCCAACTTTGTCAGACTGTTTTCAATCATATGTAAGACTATATTAATACTGATTAGTGTGTTAAAAACAACACGTAAATATAAGATATAAATGAAAGAAGAAACGCTAATTCGTATGAACTGTACTAATAAAAATGAATTTCAGCTTAGTGAGATAACATAACTGTTTTAGTAAGACAAAGTACCCCAGATCGTTACGAATTATCAAAATATTATGCGCATTCGGCCGCGAAACGGTCTGTGTCAACGCTCAGACCAGTCATACTGGATTACCGTTGCTGACCTACCATGAAAGTGTGCAAATTTAGCAATGCGTGACGATTCATAACGAAATTCAGTTAAAAATCGTTCCATGCCACACTTAAGTCAATTCAGTTATTGACAGAAGCGGAAAAAGTAGGCAGTAACAAGTACGAAATTCTACAAGAGTTTCATATTGACATCCACAGGGCGCCAGTACAGAATAAAGGTAGCAATAAAACGTATTGGGGGCGCGAGAATTTCTTAAAATTGCTTTACTTTTAGTCTATCAGCCTCCATCGAGATTAGAACCGAAAACCAACCAGACCTACCTTGCAGTAGCAAACACCTTTCACTACACTAGCACACAACCCAGGCCAACAGCCCTCTATTATTACCCCAGACATGAATAAGCCGGCAATTTCGCAATGAAAATGGCAAAATTATCTGCAGTTTCTGTTGCATAGAGCTTTCTGGACTCAAAAACATGAATTTTCTGCCTTTATGTCACCGTTTATGTGACAATCATTCCAGATGGTTATCGAAATAACAAAATACTGTTATTAGCGGGTAAATTTAGTAGGATACTTCTGCACCACCCCAAGGAAATAAACGGCTATATAGCTGCCAAACGTATTCTACAATGTTTCGAATTCTTCATTAGGCTCACCATAGCCAGGAAACGTTCATTAGCCGAAGTGTTTCTTAAGCTAGCCAGCTGGCTCTGAGCACTATGGGACTTAACATCTATGGTCATCAGTCCCCTAGAACTTAGAACTACTTAAACCTATCTAACCCAAGGACAGCACACAACACCCAGCCATCACGAGGCAGAGAAAATCCCTGACCCCGCCGGGAATCGAACCCGGGAACCCGGGCGTGGGAAGCGAGAACGCTACCGCACGAAGCTATCTAGCAATTGGAATTCCTGCACTTCTAAAACGCGGTGGCATTAATACTGGGATCTGAATTACCACGTATAAAGGCAAATGGATTTCATTTGCATCCCTGTATACGTGATTTGGATCGAAAGCGTAGCTATGATTAATATGCTGATATATTGACTGCAACTAGAACATTTCGAATAAAGAGTAGGGCCGGCCGCGGTGGCCGTGCGGTTCTGGCGCTGCAGTCCGGAACCGCGGGACTGCTACGGTCGCAGGTTCGAATTCTGCCTCGGGCATGGGTGTGTGTGATGTCCTTAGGTTAGTTATGTTTAAGTAGTTCTAAGTTCTAGAGGACTTATGACCTAAGATGTTGAGTCCCATAGTGCTCAGAGCCATTTGAACCAATAAAGAGTAGGGGGAATTATTTATTCGGCCCTGATCTTCAGTAATTGTCGTAGTTATTTTCGTTATTAGGATTTCGTCACCTAAATCGGTAAAAATGGGACCCTACTACTCTCACTAGTCTTTCTTGACCGTCTGTCTGTCTACCGAACCCTTAAAACCCGTTTACCTCGAGTACGGGTAGACATAATAAGTGGAAATGTATCGCACTTCCTGCGGTATATCGTGCGTTAGTGATGTATAAAAGTGAGCTTCTATGTGAATGCAATCTAAAGATACGGCCGTTCATGTAAAGAAAATTTACGTGAAAGGTAAAAAAATGGCTCTAAGCACTATGCGACCAAACTGCTTAGGTCATCAGTCCCCTAGACGTAGAACTACTTAAACCTACCTAACCTAACAGACATCGATGCCCGGGGAAGGATTCCTACTGACGGCGCAAGCAGCTGCGCGGTCCGCGATTGACGCCGTTGAACGGACGGCCAACCTGCGCCGGCAAGCTGTTAATAACATCTGCTGTTGGTAAAAAGTTATTCACTTCTGGTGAATGGTTTTTGCGCTTTTCATTTAAGATAGAATAACTAAAATATTTTTGATGTTACGGAAGAGGAAGACGCCTAATTCATTTCCCCTTGTCTTTATTTATGATGCTAGATTCGCAATCTGAGCATACGTACTATCCATAACCACATTTAAGTGCCAAGTCATAGTCACAGATATGCGAATACAACACTTTGGCTTATACTTGAGGTATTTCGTTTCCTACGAAGTGGTTGCAGACGATGCTGTGGCGTCTTCGAAGCGCGAGCTTCGCCAGTGCTGAGCGAACGTTTTCTTCCTTCTGCTAGTCCAATGGACAATGGCAACACAGTAGAACACGTTTGACAGCTATGTGACCATCGATTTACGTTCTTGAGTGGTTCATAATTATGTTAGTAAATTCAGTCGATATTTTTATGTCCTTTAAATTACATTTACTACATGATTCGCACTGAAGACGTAGGAAATGTATGTTATTTGGTCCAGGAAGCACGTTCCAACAAAAATTGGTGCTTACATTGACTTTTATGTTGCGAATTAGTCGTCTTATCCATCACATGGGCAACGAGGAAGTTCTGTTTTCCTACAGTTGTTTTAGAGCTTAGTTGTATTGTGTGTTGGTGGCGTTGCCAGTTAACATACTGCGCATGTAACACAAAAAAAAAAAAAAAACGTTGGTTGCCTACAGTGATCAGTCTACTTGAAAAACGTTTGTTGTCATCGTAATTTATGTAACTTGCTCTTCGACTTCCAGTTTGACAATTTGTGGAAAAATGTTTTACCTTGCTAATTCTAGTTTGAAACATTGTCTGACTGAGAAAACGTAGGCATGAAGGATTCAGTGAAAGCAATTATTCGCTGTTATAGCAAACTTTTGAATCCGCTGGACACTTGAATTCTCTATATCGATTCTGAGAGTTTTGTTATTCCTCTTGTTATTTACTGTCTCACTGCCATCCATGAGAATAAAATTAGAGGCAGTGCGATTAGGTTCTGATCTATATGCTGTGTATTAATATCCTGCGCTGCTAAGTAAATTTTAAAGGTTATATTCTTTACGTAAAACCGAGTATCGGTTTCAGCCCTATGATCGACGATGAACTTCAGAAATACAATTACAGAATAGTGGCATATCGATTATGGCTCCTCACCATCAACAACAGGTGTTACCCACTGTTTTGTATTTGCTATTTGACCGTCGTCACCCTTTAGAGACCAACCTGATCTTTCCACAATGCCATTTTTAACTTGCTTCCTAACATGTCCTGTAACTACAGATTTGTTGAAAATATTAACTGTTAAATACGCTATTCCACAAATTAAAAACTTCTGAAGAAAAGATACATAACAATAAAATGAAATCATAGATTAGAATCTCAAAGCATACTGTGAATGGTTAAAATGAAATGAACTAAAAATCATCTTCATTTCTAAAACACGTTACTATTCCACAGAACTTCGCCACCTCTCAAATTTTTTTACACCTCTGATGTTTAGCCACATGTGGACAAATAGTGAGTCTCATGAAGCAGCACTGTTTAGCCGTCACAAAACAAAGCCTCAAAAATCAGTAAATAAAACTTTTCTTCTACTGTTGCTCCGAATCGCATACACCAGCCGCCCTCTGCTGCGACAACGACTCGAAATCTATTGGGTATTTGATTTTTCTCTTCTTTTTCGGGCCTCCTTACCTCCCCTTCTAGCCCAACTTTCGCTCTCCAATCACGCCTTCATCAGCGAGCTTCTCCTCAATATTTTTCATTTGTGCTGAATTGCTTTTTACCCTTCTTGCATATACACGTGTGTCATGTATCTTTTAGAGACTGCGTGAATATATAACGTGAGTATTTATTCTCTTAACAAATTAAATATTACATATCTTGTTGTGAATTAATTTGTTTGTCCAGATTCCACTTAATACGTTTCCTTAAAATTATATAAAATATACTTCTATAAAAAAAAGAAGAAAACAAACAAACTTGAAACATCTGTTGCAGATGATTGGTTAAAGGCTGAAAAAAACACCTCTGCTGATGCTGCTTAGGATCGCGTGTAGCCTCCTTCGACTTCCACAACGGCTCGAAGTCTGTTGGGAAATTGAGCTCACAGATCATAACTAGGAGATTCAAGTAACTCATTCCAAGCGTCATGAATCACATCAGAAAGCTGTCGGCGAGTTGACGGAAACTGTCCATTTTCCCATATTACTCTGACCATTTCTGCCCAAATATTCTCAATGGGATTCATGTCAGCTCCTTTAGACGGCCATTCCATTACAGTAATATAACTATGGTCGTCGAACCACCTCTTAATCACACGTGCCATGTGAATAGGCGAGTGATCTTGTTGGAACATGATCTGATCATCGCCAAATCTTGCTGTCACAGAAGGCAACATCACGATCTCCATAATTTATATGTAATTGGGCGCATCGAGTCTTCCTTCCACTTTCCACAGGAGCCCACACCCTTCGGCCGATGTCAATTCCTATACCGTTACCGACTCTCTGCCACTCCTTCGGCAACTGTAAATATATTCTGGATTATACTTAGCACCTTTCGGCCGGTAAACAAGTACTTTTCCGTTTGATGCCGTAGAGCAAACTTTTTCGTCCGTGAAAATCGCTTGCTTCCAAAACTGGAGAGGTTAGTCGACATTTTTAGCAGCAAAAGCAAGGCGAGCTTCTCCGTGGGAAAAAGTCAATGTCTCTTTCACAGCAGCACTTCTTGCTCTCAGTCCACCTTCCCTTAGACGACGAGCGACGGTCTTACTGCTAACATCGAGACCCAAAGTCTGCTGAATTTCTCGTGCATTGACAAATGGGTGGTTCTCACTGAAACGGCGTATCTGCTGATCCTGAGCTGCCGCTGTTTCGCGGCGACGGCCATGAGACCTTCCATTCAGCTTACCAGCCTCCTCCTTGCGTCTAATCCACCTGGCTGCCGTCGACTTGTGAAGATCCATAGTTCTTGCAATATAGCCATTTGAAGATCCCTCTGCATGGAGTGCTATTATAGCACCCTTGCCTGCCTCAGCCAGATAGGCCATTTACCGTTGACTGCATGATTCGTCGCGGTTAATATCTGCTGCGAAAACAGCGCTAATAAGAAACAGACTGCCTCCTCCACGACTGCAGCCACAACGCAATGGCCAAGCATGTGTAACACGGAAATCGATGGCATAAACGAGAGATCGCAAGCCCTTACTCGTTTCATTACATAGTGGAGCAACTTAGAATCTATAATTTTTCTCAGAAGGGATTTGTCAGCTCTTGTCATGTCTTATCCTGATAAATATTACATGGAATGAAATGTTTACGTTTTGCATATACGGCCGGCCTAACGCAACAAACATTTCTGAAATATCTGAGGCAACCTGAAGAACACTACGTGAATTTTAGTTGTAGAAGGTTGCCTTATAAGAAGGAAAACGTGTTTATCCTCGCTCGCCGTGTTTCCAAAGTGGCGCAGTTTGCTCTGAGGCATACATAGTTCTCGGCGGGCTAAGAAGCGACTCGACTAACGAGGGGAACTCGCCAGGTGCCATACGCTGATTGTCCGGAAACTTTGCTCAGTGAAGGAGAGCACAAAATAAGCGAACATGTGTTTCGGCTTATCTGCAGACACTCGACTATTCCCGAGAAAACGACGGTCAAAGTTATCGATGCGCTGTTCCTATAGTATAGATACCTTTTGCGCCCGAGAATTTAATTGAAGCGGCAGCACAGTGGCTACCGTCGTTCCTTCTTAACTTTGGTTCCCGAGTTCCTGTAAGGTTGTAAGGACATTCACAAATATTTCACATCATTTTCTCATTAGTTTTTTTTAACTTCTTTTAGTACACAGTACATTAATTGACAAATAACGACAACATTGTTTCAACATAAATTGGAATAAACATTCGTAGATAATTCAGAGAGAGAGAGGAAAAAAGGATCAACCGGGTTTCGATCTCGCAGCGCAAAGTTCTGAAGTCACGACGGTAGCCGCTATGCCATCAGTTCAACTGAATCCTTACACGCTAAAAGGTATCTACACTATAGCAACAGCGCATTGAAAACTTTGACCGTCGTTTTCTCAGAAGCGGTCGAGTGTATACAGATAAGCCGAGACAAGTGTTCGCTTATTTTGCTCCCTCTTTCACTGAGCGAAGTTTCAGCAAGATTGGGGTATGACACTTGGCGAACCCCTCGTAAATGGCGTGCGTTGCGATTCAGTAGACAGGACGCGTCCACTTTCCTTGACTACTCATTGACATGTTTGGAAACTTTCGTTTTTGTAGTGGCAGTTTGCGTTAAGAGGGCTCGTTTTCCTGATCACGATCTACGAATGGACTTTGCTCCTAATTTGCGTTACTGTGTAGTAGACCTCTGCAACGACTTGAACCGCAACGACTTGAACCGGAAATGTTTGTTTATTTGGATAGTCCGCTTCTTAGTTGCCATATTTCACTATAATATTTTCCTTTGTTGCAAAACGGCAAGTTTAGATGACCACTTCGACTTGGGAACATAAGTAACAATTTAATACTTTGAAATAGTTACGTGTGGCGTACGAGGAGTGTACTCTGTTGAATGAGGAATACATTAAACACGAAAGCTGCGTCCAGTAACAATAATTAACTTTCGGTTACATGACAAAACACAAGTCGAAATACTGTCAGTTCATCTCAGTACCAAGTAAAACTTAAACTGGAACGATCGCAGACATACTTTTGTGGGGAAGGCAAACGAAAGACTGCGTTTTATTGGCCGCACACTAATAATACGCAACAGGTCTACCGAAAACGCTGCCTACACAATGTTTGTCCGTCCACTGCTATAGTATTCCTGCGCCGTGTGGGATGCTTGACAGATGTGATTGACGGTGCACGCCAAAAACGTCCAAGGAACGGTAGCGCGATTTGTAATGTCACGAAATAGAGGAGAGTGAGTCCCAGATTTGATAAGCGAGTTGGGGTGACATTCATGAAAACAACAGCGTTTTTCGTTGCTGCGAGGTCTTTTCACGAAATTTAAATCACCAACATCTGTTCTGAAGAACACGGTGGTAAAGAGTGGGACGGTAGAGAAATAGTCCGAAGTTGGTTCGATGAACCCTCTGCCAGGAACATAAGCCTGGATTGCAAATAAATCCTGTGGATGCAGTCATGTAGATGTAACAACGAAATTATGTTGTAACTGCGACATGAGAGTTACATTTGATTTGAACATCGAAGTTGTTTGCTGTTTAATTATTTTTTTGTCCATTATTTTCAGCCATAGACAAACACCTAGGTGCATTAAATTGATACTGAAATAAAGTGTCATGCATGGACCAATAACAATAAATTCTTAACTACTTGTTATTGTTCTGCAGTATCTGCCAGCGTCTTCAGAAGTGGATATCGCATACGACGTTCCTAGGGTGTTTATAAGTGGATATTGCAGACGACTTCGAACAAAATTTGAAAGCAGCTTCGTCAAAGTTCCGTGATCAAACGATCTGAGTTGCTGGCGAATACAGTTTATCCTAACTAGACAGTATATATTATCATTATACATGAGGTGGAAAGGGTTTCGTCGGGTGCGGTGGTCGAGCGGTTCTAGGCGCTTCAGTCACGAACCGCGCAGCTGCTTCAGTCGCAGGCTGGAATCCTAACTCGGGCATAGATGTGTGTGATGACCTTATGTTAGGTAGGTTTAAGTAGTTCTAGGTATAGAGGGCTGATGACCTAAGCAGTTTGGCCGCATAATTCTTAGAGCCATTTTTTACCTTTCGCGTTAATTTTCTTTACATAAACGGCCGTATCTTTAGATTGCATTGACATAGAAGCTCACTTTTATACACCACCAAGGCACGATATACCGCAGGAAGTACGATACATTTCCACTTATTATGTCTACCCGTACTCGAGGTAAACGGGTTTTAAGGGTTCGGTAGACAGACAGACGATCGAGAAAGACTAGTGAGAGTACTAGGGTCCCATTTTTACCGATTTAGGTGACGAAATCCTAATAACGAAAATAGCTACGGCAATTACTGAAGATGAGAGCCGCATAAATAATTCCCCCTACTCTTTATTCGAAATGTTCTGGTTGCAGTCAATATATCAGCATATTAATCGTAGCTACGCATTCGATCCAAATCACATTTACAGGGATTCAAATAAAATCCATTTGCCTACATACGTGGTAATTCAGATCCCAGTATTAATGCCACCGCGTTTTAGAAGTGCGAGCATTCCCATTGCTAGCTAGCTTAAGAAACACTTCGGCTAATGAACGTTTTCTGGCTATGGTGAGCCTAATGAAGAATTCGAAACATTGTAGAATACGTTTGGCAGCTATATAGCCGTTTATTTCCTGGGGTGGTGCAGAAGTATCCTACTAAATTTACTCCCTAATAACAGTATTTTGTTGTTTCGATAACCATCCCGAATGATTCTCACATAAACGGTGACATAAAGGTAGAAAATTAATGTTTTCGAGTCCAGAAAGCTCTATGCAACAGAAAGTGCAGATAATTTTGCCATTTTCATTGCGAAATTGCCGGCTTATTCATGTCTGGGGTAATAATAGAGGGCTGTTGGCCTGGGTTGTGTGCTAGTGTAGTGAAAGGTGTTTGCTACTGCAAGGTAGGTCTGGTTGGTTTTCGGTTCTAATCTCGATGGAGGCTGATAGACTAAAAGTAAAGCAATTTTAAGAAATTCTCGCGCCCCCAATACGTTTTATTGCTACCTTTATTCTGTACTGGCGCCCTGTGGATGTCAATATGAAACTCTTGTAGAATTTCGTACTTGTTACTGCCTACTTTTTCCGCTTCTGTCAATAACTGAATTGACTTAAGTGTGGCACTGAACGATTTTTAACTGAATTTCGTTATGAATCGTCACGCATTGCTAAATTTGCACACTTTCATGGTCGGTCCGCAACGGTAATCCAGTATGACTGGTCTGAACGTTGACATAGGCCGTTTCGCGGCCGAATGCGCGTAATATCTTGATAATTCGTAACGATCTGGGGTACTTTGTCTTACTAAAACAGTTATGTTATCTCGCTAAGCTGAAATTCATTTTTATTAGTACAGTTCATACGAATTAGCGTGTCTTCTTTCATTTATATCTTATATTTACGTGTTGTGTTTAACACACTAATCAGTATTAATATAGTCTTACACATGATTGAAAACAGTCTGACAGAGTTGGGATAGTTTGTCAATTTCACGCCTGTGCATAGTATGTTGGTAGCACTTCGTCGCCTAGCCTGTTATGCTGTGTAGCAGACTTTAAAGCTGTGCAGATCAACATAACGAAAAGGCGAGGGGTCTCGCTCGTTTTGTCCACGACTGTACATACATGTCACATATATTATACATATATTTAGCAAATTTCACACATATTTGTTCTCATAGTTCTCTGTATCTAACGAATTTCACTCTGTACTTTCGTTTTCACGCAGCTCAATGTTTATGACGTCATGTCTCCTGAACTACGTGTCGTACATCGAAATAATATTACATTATTAATTTATTTTTTTATTTTGATAGATATGAAAACGATACATTACGATTGCTATATTAAGCAATAAAATAAAATTGTACAGTTAACAAACGAAAAGAAACAACTTATGGTAGCAAATTTAAAAAGAAACAGAACTGGATTCTTGCTTCATCATTTTGTCATTATCATGGCAATTTACCTATCAGGACACATTTAAATCTCATCTTCCATGCGAAATCATCCAATGTGTGACCCTTAGGTCTAATATATCACTTAAATGTGATAGTTTAGTTTTTTCGAAAACATGCTCATTTCCTGTGCACCGTGATCTAAAACCGAAATGTTCAACTATTAACAGGTAAGGTACTTTGATGCAGTAGAACCTGAAATATCAGTGTCAAATAGGAATAAACGCAAGTGTATCTTTTTTATATGCAGCATGTATATATTTTTAAAATGGTAAACACACCTTCGAATCCGTCAAATGGTTCCGCTACAAGACAGCAGTTATTACCACAACTTAGATGTGCTTCATTGCAATTTTCTAAATAAGCCCCCTTGTTTCAGTCAACTAACTAGAAATTCACAAACAGACGGGTCTTTGAGGACTTCCACATCTACTAAATTATGGCGTAAAGCTCTGTGTCAGATGTGATGTCTGACACGAAGCTTTATTCCATCATTACAATCTATAAAAAAATTATCACAAATTTGGAGCCACTTATGCCACTGATGGGAATCTTTTTAATTAATAGATAAATACTCTTTCTGTGTTTTAGCATTTATTTTGCTACTTTAGGTTACAAACGGAAGAAGTAATGTCTGTTATAGTCAATCAAGCCGGCCAAAAATTTGGCGCCAGTCAGCCAGTGTACTCTTTTGCTGTACGCTGCTTGAACCTTAGGTTCTATATAAAATTACGCAGTACAGAATTAAAGATCTTAGAAAGATCTGGCTTAAAAATGTCGAAAAACAGCTTAAATCTCTAAAACACACCAAAGATCCAGGGCCCGACGGAGTTCCTGTCACGGAATTTGCGACCGAATTAGCTTCTTTCTTGACCATAATTTACCGCGTGTCTCTCGAACAAGGAGTTATCTCCAGTGAATGGAAAAGGGCACGAGTCACACCGATATACAAAATGCGAAGTAGAACGGACCCCCAGACATTTCGGCCAGTAATATGGAGCAAATGTGAGGGGCCCCTATCAGTCTGGACTAACGGGAGACATATAGCAAACACAAAGAAGACCAGCACGAATGGCAACAGGGTTGTTTGACTGGCGAGAGAGCGTTAGTGACATGTTGAGAAGTCAGCATTGGAAAACGCCCGAAGAAAGACGTATATCACGCCAGAACCATCCTGAAAAATTCCAGGCGGAAAATCTTGGCAGAAGCCATGCAATTCTCCTTCCCCCTACGTGTCTATCTCGCGAAGACGGAATTAGGCGAGTAAGAGAATAAGTGCCCACACAGATGGGGTTAAACAGTCATTCTTTCCGTCCGGGAATGGAATAGGAAGAAACATTAACGTATGCCACACACCACTCGTAGAGTACGGATGTAGATGTAGATGGTATTAAGCCTTTGATGCGCATTTAGGTCCAAAGTCTATTAGCAGAGTGAGCAGCCAAGCAGCAGCATTTATGCCAACACCTGCTTGTGCGTACTAACTGTGGTATGGCATGTAAGTTTTTGAGGCAGGAGGGGTAAACACATATCATTTATGACTTTGGTGCAATGTATTCTTTTCAGGTTCCACAGCAGATGAGCATAATGAGATTGAAGACTCAGCACCGCCAATGCCTGCCACTTCGAATGATCCAGGTGATCAGATGAGCTGCGCTTCAACTTCATTACCTGCAGATAACACTCCCGTTTCAGGGATACATTACGAAAACGACATCGGTCTACATATTGGAACTAAACCATCTGATAGTGTGCTTGCCACCATACTATAAAACCACTGGGAACCCACATTCTACTCATAATAAGGGTGGGAAGACTCAAAGAAGGTTTCTGGAAAAAGAGCACTTAGATAAATATAAAGCATGGTGAGTTTTGTCTCCATCCAAAGAAGGTCTATTTTGCAGAGTGTGTCCTTTCTTTGCGCTTACTCTTAAGGGTGGGTATCAAGTGGGAATGAAGTTAAACACATTAGTGACTGTACCTTTGATAAAATTTGCTAAGTTATTAGGTAAAGATTGTGCCCTGGAGAATCACAGGAGAGCAATATATCATCAGCAAGCTTTAGGACGTGCCAACGACTTTTTGGTTTCTTATCAAAATCCAAATAAATCGGTTGAAAAATCAAGTTGACACCTACCGACTAAAGAGAATGAAAGAAAACCGAAAACTGTTGTCATTTCCTTTGAAAAACGTCATATTTCTTGGAAGGCAGAACATACCTTTTAGAGGACATCGAAATGATGGATCTGTTTTTTCTATAACGATCCCGGACTATCAAATAAAGGCAACTTAAAGAGCTGATGAAATTTCGCGCCGAAGAATGTGGGGAAATTGAATTAGAAGCACAGTATAGCTCTGGCAATAAAAGACGCACATTTTTAAGTAAAACTGCTCAAAATGAGTTGATTGAATGCTGTGGCGAAGAAATTATTTCTCAGATAGTAAATAGAATCGAATAAAACAAATTCTACAGTATTGGGTTTGATGAGACAACTGACATCAGCCACAAAACTCAGATGTCAATTTCTTTAAGATATGTTTCTAAAGATGGGTGATCAGAGAAGATTTCATAGGTTTCGTCAATCCACCGGAGCCACAGACAAATCTGTGGAAACAAAACTTCAAAGCTGGATCCAAAAGTAATAAAAACGAAAATTTCTCTTCAACATCTGACGATGAAAATGATCAACTTGAGTCTTTTGAAGATGACTGTGATTCTAATAGAGGTAACAAAGATAGAGCAGATGAAGAGGATAAAGATCCCAGAATGACTGGAATACATTTAGGTAAAACTGTGATAAACACTATGAGACATCTTATTCTCGACCTTAGTAATGTATTGGTATTGCAATCGATGGCTGCTCTGTCAAGAGTTCCGAGATATTTGGAGTAGTTGCCACAATAAAGAAAGACTGTATTAATGCTGAAAGAATCCCATGTTTCAACCATTCTTTGAATTTATCTATTTCTAAGCGTTCTGGTGTGCAACAAGTGAGAAACTCAATTGGTGTCGTAAAGGAGGTTGTTTCATTTTTTACAGCCTCTCCAAAAAGAATGCTGTGCTCTTAAGCATACAGGCAGTCAGCTTGTCTCCATGTGTGAAACAAGATGGGTAGAAAGGCAGTTATCTTTAGTGTCGTTTCTTAAAAATATTGAAAAAATTGTGTTGTGCCTTGAGGAAATTTCACAATGGCCACATTTTTCAAGTGATATCTCTAGTGTAACAGCTACGACGCTTTTATATGCTATCAGTAATGGAGAATTTATCTTAACTCTAGCGTTCCTTGCTGATGTGTTCTGTCAAACATTGCCTCTCAGTAGATTTTTCCAAAAAGAAACTATTGATGTTACAGAAGCAACTGATACCGTAAACGACACTTTATCAGTCTTAAAAACAAAGAGAGATAATGCAGTAGCAGAGTTCAGTGTCCTTTATGCTGAAGCCAAGAGGATCGCAGATTTTGTTGGAAGCACCATCCAAACACCCAGAATTACATCACGCCAAATTAACAGACCTAATGCTGCTCCATCGAGTCCACAAAGTTATTTTAGGGTTAATGTCTTCATCCCCATTCTCGATACAATTAGCAACGATCTTGAAAGCAGATTCTCTAAAAATGTTCTAATTCTCTTCAACCTGAACACGCTTCTACCAAAAGTCTGTTCTTCGTCGACAAGGTCCATGGAGTCAGTGATTAGTGATATCGAAACAGTGGCTAGAAAGTATTATAAACTGTTTGGTAAGGATGAAAGTGACTGTATCTCTAATTTGAGGGCAGAAGTCAAGTTGTGGGTGACAAAATGGAAAAAGGAAGATGCAAAGAAAACACTTCTACCAAGCTCTGCAGTTGAGTGTTTGCAGTTTTGTACTACAGACATTTTCCCCTTGAGTACATCTTTAATGTTGATCCTTTCTTGTCTTCCTGACTGCAACAGCCGAAAGATCTTTCTCTATACTGAAATTTATTAAGACTTGATTAAGAAATCGTTGTGGGCAAAACCGCTTAACTGGGTTTGCTTTGTTGTACGTACATAGGGACATTGTTATTAACAAAGAAATCAGAGATAGATTTATTGCAGAGAGTGGAAAGAGGAGAAGATGTATGCTTTCTGAGGTCTAGATGTTGTAAAGCTAGCTGATGAAAAAAGATAGAGTAATTAATAATTACGAAACTAAATTAGTTTTTGCGCTTTTATAAGAACTGTAAGAACAACAAACCACATGCTAATATGCATAAAACGGATCAAATATGTACTTTACAAATAGAAAGCCAATACAAAAATTGTTAACGTAACTTCTACCAAAATTTAAATCACTCACTACACAGAAATATATCATATGATATTCAAAATTATTGTTTCATATCTCTTATATAAGTTTGTAATGACTATTGCTCATACTATTTTTTTCAGAACTAGTATCATTCTAAACTGTTTAAAAATTGAAAACGTAAAAAGATCTATGGATTTATTTACGGCTTTACTAATATTGTTTTAAAATAAAGTATTTGTGTTAACAAAACGCTTATGTAACTTGACATTTTCCTGTTAACTATTATGTAAATGTAAATACCTATGCAACGACTTTGAAAGCCAGACGTTTAATGAAATTTTAGACGTCTGTATCAACAAAGCACGTCTTTCCCGCGTCTTTGATATGTTTTTTAAGTCTCAAAAGGCTTGAAATGCTACATTTTAAACACTTTTTTTCCTTGTTTTCTGGACCGCCCTCCCCCTCCCCTCCCCCCCCCCCCCCCCACACACACAAAATTTCTTTAATCCGCCACTGATCGTACCAAAGCTGGCCAACTTGAGGTCTTGCGCCATTTTCTCGAGTATATTCGCGGTTGTTTCTCCTCATTTTACTAACAATAGGACAGGAGCAGACGTTTACTGTAGCCAGCGTTACGTGAATTTTAATAATTTTTTTTCAAACCAACTCTGATATAGATACTCGCTTTTCCTCCTTATAAAATAACTGTGAGAGTTGTGAGTTGTCAACTCGGTAGTTATAGTAGGTTCTGCAAAACCTCTGTAAACTATGTTCTGTAAATTACCGCTAACAGCGACTAAATTGAAATTCATTTACGTTAATTGAATCTGGAATGAGAGTATCATCAAGAAGTGCGACAATACGGATTCTGTGACTGTAATATTGTTTAATGGTGTGATTTATCTAGAATCTAAAATCACTATTGATAAAGCACAGCCACACGGGTAAATTGAAGAATGATTAAAGTAGAGTATTCTACCACCAACCGATAGCAGTAGCAGATATTTACCGTAAAGATTTCTTCATTTATGTTTTACTTTCGTGTGGCGATGAACAAACTTTTCAGCAAGCATCAATAGGGACTTAAGTTGCAATGTCTCAATTTGTATCAGTATCTTCGTTGGTACAAGAGTTACGATTATTAATCACGTAACAAAATTACGTACCTCACTGCGTACTATCATTTGCCGAAAACCTCGCTTCGATATCTTTAACATTGCAGAAATTAAGAGTTATTACATCCTATGCTCTTCAACCTGTATATCATAAGGATATGCTGAACACCAATGGTGACAGTGTATTTTTTGCCGTAAAGAACTCGGTAACGTGTAGTGAGTCTATTCCAGAGATTGAATGGGAAATGATTTGTATGAAAATACTCTTCATAGTTCGATCAAACGTCGTAATAGGATGTTTTTATATACTTCTTGTCTGTAGCTGTAGGACTCTTCACAGAAATATGGAGAACATCATAAAACTGGAGGAGATTTCAATTTACCAATTGCAGTATGGGAGTTTCGCATGACTAAAACAGGTGCCAGGGACAGAGTCTGATGCGAGATAGTTCCAAACATATTTTCTGAAAACTAGTTTGAGCAGTTAGAGAAAAGACTTGTGAGGGCCAGGTCTTAAATCTTCTGGTAGCAAAAGTACACGAACTTTTCCATTAAGTTAACGAAGAGAAGGGACTCAATGTCCACAGGGCTGTTATAACCATAATGACTGCAGGTTTTTAAATGACTGAACAGAGAGATAGGAAAATATTTCCGTTTAGCAAATGCGAAAGGTAACAGATTGCAGCTTATGGAGCAATAAACAACAAACTTAGGCCTAGGAAGAATAAAGGGTGAATTATTGATAAGTTACATTCAAGAGTATTGTACGCTATACTTTAGATACGTACTTGTCGATCAAGATTGTGGAGTTTGGGAAAGATCAGTCGTGATTCAGAAGACATGTTATCAGGTTGTGCTCCAACGCTAAGAGAGCTTCATCACAGATATAAACGAAATGAGAAGTTGATGACAGATAAAATGATCGAAAGGAATACATTGCGAGAAGAAATCATCAAATTCGGAAGCATAATTTTGTCAACCGATACGATGAAAAGTTTGAATTTCTGGTTCCACGTAAAGACAATAAACAGACCATGGTTGGGGCTACATTTGCTCAGTAACACTGACTCTGAAACGGAGGATGTCATAGAATACCGAAATAATGAATCCGAATTTCCGAAATTGCTTTACTGTGGAAGATCAAATATGCAGAAATGATAGATTAATTGAGGTGGTCGCAGAGTAAAGAGTCAACTTAAGCCGCTCAACAAAGGAAAGGCAATGATTCCTGACAGGATAACAAAGATTTTGTGTAGATTAGCAAGATAAATTTTGCTCTCTTTCTGACTTTAGTTTATCATTGGTCAGTGGAGCAACGAAACTTTCCAAAAGATCGGAAAAATGTACAAGTCATTCCCGCTGTCAAGGAAGGAAGTGGGACGTATGCACGTAACTATAGGCCGATGTAACTGACAGTCAGTTGCATAACTATGGAACTCGCTTTGTGCTTGCATTTAATGACCAGCTTGGAGACCGAGTATCTCCTCTGTAGGAGTCAATATGGAATATCGCAAACAGCTATCTTGTGAAACTCAGCTCACTCTGTTCCTCCATAAAATCCAAAAGATATTAAATATCAATGCATAGGTGGAGACCGGGTTCCCAGACTTTCGGAAGACACTCTATACAGATCCGCACTGTTGGTTGCTAAACACAATACAAACGTATGGGATACTGGACAATGTTCGTGATTGGATTCAGAACTTTCTAACAGACAGAACTAATTTGTCGATCTCAGAGTGACGAAATCGTCGAGTGAAAATTAGTTTGTGACGTGTGAAGGGAGTGCTACAACTCCGTTACTCTTTATTATGTACGCTGTCTGATCAAAAGATTCGGACATCTATTAGTGGACATGTGGACATTAATCTGGGTATCTCCACCCTTCGCTTTATGACGTCTTGGACTCTGCTGGGGATGGTGTGTGTCCTCCTTCCTCCTAATGACAGCTTGCCTGAACTCCGCCGGGGAGACTTTCAGTGAAGTGTCTAAATGTCTGTGGAGGAATGGCAGTCCATTCTTCCTCGAGGGCCGAAGCCAGAGAAGGTGCTGATGTTGGACGCTAGGGTCTGGAGTGAAGTCGACGTTCTAACTCATTCCAAAGGCGTTTCAGGCGTTTCATTGCGTCCCGATCGGGACTGTGACTGGACAGGCAGGTCCATTTCACGAATGTTATTTCCCACAAACCATTACCTCACAGAAGCTCCTTTATGACAGGGTGTATTGCCATGCTGGTACAGCCGTCGTCTCCGAACTGTTCCTCTACTACTACGGACTATACTCTGATATAAAATGTGTTCATATCCTTTCCCATTTAGCATTTTCTTAAGTGCAATAAGGGTACCATACCCTAAGCCCAAAACACATCCATATACCGTAACAATACCTCCTCCATGCTTTACTGATGATACTACACGTGATGGCACGCGACATTCTCCAGGCATTCGCCAAATCCAAACAGTTTCAGTGGATTCTACGTGGTACAGCGTAATTTATCATTCCAAATCCCTCTTTTTCAGTCGTTCCAGTGGCGTCCCTCTTCACACCAACTCAAGAGTCGCTTAACAATGACTGTAGAAATGTGTGGCTTAGAGGAGCTGCTCGACCGTTTTTCTACATTAACTCCCTAAACACAATCATTTTGATAGCTGGACCGCTGACAGCACTTTCGCTGATTCCATGGGATTTTTAAAACCACCTCTAGCAATGTTCTGTTGTACCTGTCCGTCAGTACATGAGATCTGCCTAATCTTGGTTTATCTGTGGTTGTTCCTTCGTGTCTACACTTCACAATCACATCACCAACACCCGACTTGGGTAGCTCTAGAAGGGATGAAATTTCTGTTCAGGTGACATCGAATGACTAGTCCACATCTGAAGGCACTGAGCTCCCATGACCGACCGATTCTGCCATTGCTGCTTGCCTACTGACACACTATACTCCCCGCCTCCTTTTATACTGGCGGGTCCGCCTCTCGTGACATCTAGTGATCAATTCCGCATTAAATACGGGTGTCCGAATACTTTTGATAAAATAGTATGCGTAGTGACTAATTTAAGACGAGACATCAAAATATCTTGAGAACTTTACCAAAAGGTAACTTTAAACGTGAAACCAACATGCATGACAGGCCTAAGAGGTGTCAATATCCGTGGCACAGTGGTGCTGTGGCAGAAGACTAGACTCATCTTAGGGGAAGACTGGACTAATCTTCGGGAGAAAGGGGTTCAGTTCCCCGTCTGGCCATCCAGACTTCAGTTCTCCTTAGTTTTCTGAATCGTTTTCCCGAAATTTCCGGAATGGATCATTTGAAAAGAACGCGACCAGTTTCGATCCTGATTCGCTTTCAGTCCGAGATTTTACGCCGTCTTCTATGACCTCGTATCGGCGGGATGTTGAACACTTATCTTTTTTCCTTCAACTTTCAACTAGATGGCGTTGATGTCGATGGAACAGAAGAAAACTCATTTATGTGGGAACCTGTAGTGTAAACTCCGTATGTACTTCTACGTGAAATAATTGCGAATTTAGTACAGGAACGTTGTTTTCAAATGATGCACGAAACCAGAATTATAACCAAGATACAAACAGAATCTGAGTGGAAATTTACACTGGCTGTACCACCAGTTATGCAAATACAAGCATCGAACAGAACGTTATTGCTCGTTGGTCTACTGAGTTTCTGTTCATTCACCATGTGTAATAACATCATTTTTAGGTGGAAGCTACCATTCGTGGGGCGTTGTTTGTAATCACTATTTAGCCCAAACACCATACTGAAATGAATTTGAAGTTAAATTCATCTCAACAAGAATGGTAAGCTACGGAATATGAGAAATGTGACTATTGACGTCTGCTTTCTCTCAGGCCCATTGAACATCCAGAACCATACACGTAAAACTGTTAACCCCATAAGAACTCAGCGTTACTGCTAAATTAACAGTCTAAAATAATAAAGGAGAGCGCATCGGACAATATTTAAATTTGTAAAAATGAAGCAACGCATCTGCATACAATCACGAACAAATAACTGAGTTCCATGAAAGTTAATGCATCTTTTCACGAACGTAGTGCCCTATGCAAACAAAACCTGACAACTAAACGTCTTCAGTGCATGTTTTAAGCTATTCTTGCTACTCTACGCACCTGAAGCCACTGTTAGCTGAGACACTAGCATCAGCGACCACTAGCTGAAGTAAAGAGTAGCGGCGTGCATGCGTTTTGTACTGGGACATGCGATGAACACTTCAGTTCTGTCGTCCAACGACACGTACCACAACGTCTTGAAATGTAGTCTATTTCATATTTTAACAATTAAAAGTAAAAAAAAGGCACACAGAAATTTGTAAAGCTTCAATGCCGTAAAAATCGGTGGTTGGATGAGAAACAGAATTGTTCCGAGGAAGTGATACAGCCGACACCGACATGTCTCATGTAATATCTGTATATTCAGTAGCTCAGCCGCACATTTTGGACAAAGTGATTTAACAAAATGAAATATCATTAACTTAGAACAGCTCGAACAATAGACAAACCTTGACTACAACTCATTAACACCCCCAGGATGCATTGAGTGGCATGATGTCCCATTTACCCGTAGAATGGCAAAGCCACGAAAATTGCTGAATGATCGATTTATTATTCTGAAACAAACCTATGTTTGCTTAGAGCATAGAGGCTACTTAAGAATTCATTTCCCCATAAGTTTCAAATACGCTAACCGACTAGACAAAGACTGAATGGATTGCTGCCTACAAATCATGGGAAGCACAAAATTCGCTTCCACGAACTCTACTGCTCTCCAACATTATTAGGCCAGATACTGGAAACATAATGGGAATATACCACTAGTACGTACGATGTAATTCGGTTCCCGTGGAGTCGAGACAAAAATCACATGAATCCACTCAAAGCAACTCGGTGAGATTTCTAATGTTAAACACATAGTATAACGTCGCGCAGCATTAAATAACATAATACAATATAAAAAGTGACTTTGTAATGAATAGCATTAATCAAGATCAAGTTATTCGTGGAGATCATAGAGAAAATTCGAAACAGCGGCTTAAAAAACAAGAAGCTGATGCATACACCTTAAGAACTACGTACCATACAATAGATAAAACAAAGTACAAGTTGGTGAATACACAACACAAACTACACCTATGGTATTCTCAAATACTTACATGGTATAAAACATGTCACTGGAAAGTCTTACGCACAAAATTTGTGACGATACTATCAATCGTATTTCATCTTCCAGAGCTGAATCTCTAGCTGACAAAGGAAGGTGGAAACATTGTGGTGGTCCTGATATCAATCGAAACGATGGGTGTGTGTAGTGTTTGTAGTATGTGTAGTGACTAGTGATGAGAGATGGATGAAAATGGTAACACTACTTTTGACGTCATCAGGTAACTTGCTGACAAATACGACTATACGAAAGAATATTGTACACAGAGAATAAATCTTTATGAAAGTGCCCCTCTATGCTTGTAAGTACGAATTCGTTAATTTTTATTTGTATGAAGCTCACTACTTACTCTTTTACAAATTTGCTCTGTGGATGAATAGTAATTTACCCAACACGTCTGACAACTTATGTAGTTAGTTAGTTAATAACTTCTTCTGTGGATCGTTTGCACATTTTTTATGGAAATAATGTGGAACGAATCAGTTTAAATCCTACGTACACGCGATTTCTTGTGATTATGGCTGCATGCAGGTCATTTACGGATTACTAAATAATACACTGACTTAAAATTAATAAGAACAGTAATATATGTCTTCGCACAACTTGTGTAACTAGTCGTACATTTAATTTTTTAGCTAGATTTATTTGAAATTTTTAATGCGAACTTAGTCTCTGGAATAGAGAAAGTTGTTCTGAAGAAATTATTTGGGCCTGGATTTAAAATTTACATTGCAGCCTGTCAGAATTTTATTGTCTTGGGTAAATTGCCAAAGATTATTATGGGTGCGTATTGAACTCCTTTCTGAGCCACTGACAGCTTGAATATAGAGTAATAAAGGTAATTTTCTCTTCTAGGGTTGCAGACGTGGACATCGCTGTTCTTGACAAAATGTGGTCAATAATTTATTACGAATTTCATTAGCAAACATACATACTATGAAGGACCGACTAAAATGCCCAACTTCTTGAAGAGCCGGCTCAAAGAGAATCGTATATTTTTCTCATGTTCGTTTGTGTGCAAGCAATAATTTATTTCTGAGTCAAGAGTTATTTCAGAACGGAATGCTATAATTATGCAAAATATGTTAAGATGTTGACCTTTTTGTTTTCAAAACTAGCAAATATACGAAGAGCAAAAGTTACTGAACTTACTTGTATAAGCATTTCAGTAATATTTTTCTCATAGTTCAAGTTTTCGTCGGTATTTACACACAAAAACTTGGAACATTCTACCCTATTTCCTGACTCCAGTTCTGCGCTCAGTCACCATGGTGATAAATAAACAAGAATGAGAAAATTACGTTCTGATCATGTTTGTCTCGCTTTCGCCAAGCCTGGTAAAGTCAAACAAGAAAAAGTTGCTTTAAACTCACTGTGAATTAACTTGCCTTCACATGAAAACAAAAGTAGAAGCGACAGATAAATTTGTGGGTTCACTGATTCTTACGTCATTGGAAATGTTACACATGTTCAGAAGTGGAAGAGTCCATGAGAGATAAGGAGCGAATGCGGTGTTGAAACTGGTTATCACACTACAGTCATTACAGCAGTTATCCCGCTACGTCTTCTGTTGCGAGACGATAGACAGCGCCTTACTGTTTGTTTTGCAAGCAAGCAATAATCACTCGATCGTTTCCATCAAATGTGGAATAGATTGTTTCGTGCTGCCAAGGAAATTACTTTAGCCATAGCACAAGTGTACAAAGTAGCAATGCCAAAAAGAAAATACACTGTAAGACAGAAATGAACGACACACCACGAAGGGATTATCCGAATGGGACAGAAATAGGCAGATCTGACGTACACGTACAGACAAATGAATGTTTAGAATTTCAGAAATGTAAGCCCAGGGTGGCTTGCCATGAAGGGCAACGAAACAGTGCGTACAATATTGTCGACGTACCGCTGTTCAGTGAGGGTGTCATGGATCACAACGAAAGTGGTCCTTCCATGAAATGAAATGAAATGACACCCCAGACCATCACTCCTGGATGTCGGACCGTATGAGATTCCATTCCCCAAAGACCAGCGTAGACGTGTCTGGAGACGCCCTGGACTGCAATGGGATACCGACGTGACTGTCACCCCCCATACGGCCCGACAACCAGGTGATAACACCTTAGGATCCGCCTAAGTTGACATTTCATTTCACATCATGACCCGTTTGGTAGTCATCCGCGGCATCCTTACAGCACAACTCCACGTCGACAATATTCTACGTCCATTTTTGTTGCCCTTTATGGCAAGCCATCATGGGCTTACATTTCAGCAACGAAAGTTTCTACTGCTTGTCTTTGTGCATGCCAAACCCTACCTTGGCCAACGAGGTCGTCCTCTCCCCAGCTCAGAACTTTTCGAGCATTATGGCCAGGACCCGTCAAAAAGCTCGGGATCTTGACGATCTAACGCGCCAGTTGGACAGCATTTGGTACGATAACCCTCAGGAGGACACCCAACAACTCTGCCAATCAACGCCAAGCCGAATACTTGCTTACATAAGGACCAGAGGTAGACCAACGCGTTATTGGCTTGCTCAATTTGTGAAGCTCTCTTGAATAAACTACCCAATTTTTCTGAAATTATAATCATTTGTCTGTCTTGTCTGTACATGTACGTCAGATTAATCGATTTTCGTCCCATTCGGTTAACTTCTTTGTGTTGCTTTGGTTTTCGTCTTAGAGTGTTTGTAAAGAAAATAAAATCCAAAAGCACGTTTCAGTTCTCTGTATCGTTTATGACCTTTTCTGCTCAAGTTCCTGATAACGTGATTCTTCACACCAAAGGAAGTGGCGCAGTAGTAAGACACTGGACTCACATTCGGGAGGAGGGTAGTTTAGATACACGCCCGGCCATTCAGAATTAGATTGTCTGTGATATTCCAGTATCGTTTAAGGAGCATACCAGGATGTTTCCTATGAAAAGAGCACTGCTGGTTTCCTTACCCCGTCTGCGCTTGTGATCCGTCTCTAATGAGCTACCGGCGATGGGACGTTAAAACCCGATCTTCATTCCTGTAATCAGGCTTTCGAAGTCCATGCAAATAGTAACATAAAAGTAAAGACAATTACTTTGGATAAATTGTAAAATATGGTTTCCTTCAGCGACATATTGTCCACCCCTGGTAGCTGAGTTGTCAGCGCTACAGACTTAATCCTAAAGGGCCCGGGTTCGATTCCCCGCGGTGTCGGAAATTTTCTCCGCTCAGGGACCGGGTGTTGTGTTCTCCTAATCATCATCGTTCCATCCCCATCGACGCGCAAGTCGCTGAAGTCGAAAGACTTGCATCCGGCGAAAGGTCTACCCGATGGGAGGCCCTAGTCACACGACATTTACATTTTATTTACCGAAAGATTCGACTTCAACAAAATTATGTTGCTACTTGTGACGTGCAATTACGCTCTCCCTTCACCTCACGGACTTAGATAGAAAGAACGTAGAGATTCTGTGTCATTTTCTCCAATTTTATATGCCCCTTATAAAGGTTTCTTTTTAATCAGTGTGGTATCATCTGCAGGGATAGAAGGGTAATCATTTATCTTCCTGCAAAGTCGACTTAAGTAGTCAGCACTCATGGAATTACACAAGAGACCAAAATTAGGAAATGCTTGACACAGGCTCTCTCATTGTCAGCACTGATATTAAACTTGTGTGTTCAAAAAAGCAGTGGAGGAAACAAACAACTATCTTGATGTGAGACTTGTTTGTCATGGGCAAAAAATCAATACACAGCAGTAGTCGACTCAAGTGAAGAGGAACTGAGTCGTGAGCTTAATGAAATGAAACGTGATATAGTTGATAACTATAATGTGCACACAAGTAAAAGGAAAACTGAGATAGGAGAGTGTGCAGCAGATGGACATGGAAGGATAATGTTAAATCTGGGAAAGATACTGCTGAAGATGTACACGAGTTCTCTCTCTCGGAAATGCAGAGTGGCTCACGGGGAACAGTACAGAGGGACGTTGGCCAGAGCAGGTGGTTTTGAGGCAGTGGAGGTGGTCTGTCACGTGCAGAGCGTTGGGGCTGTCCAGCACGGAATGTGCCGTGGAAGGAACTACCATTTCCGTATTCCAGGCATAAAGACAATATCCAGGTGGTTAAAACAATGGCACGAGACGGATTTTGTAATCAATGTTAAGACTAAGGGACCTGAAACAGACAGTTCGATCGGTGTAAAATATCCGACAAGTTCGTGCAACTCTGTAACGATGCCCACAGCGTTATGTCCGACGCCATTAGAGAACATTACGAATCTCTCACCCGTATTTACAGATGACTTTGAAACAGGATTTTAAGTTTCATCCTTATAAGCTGCATGTGGCTCAACAGCTACGACCGCCAGCTAAAGTGAGTAGGTGCAATTTCTGCACAACATTACTGGACAGAATTGACCAGGACAATATATTTCTGTCAAATCTTCTGATGTCTGATGAGGCAAAGTTTCATCTGAACTTCTCTGTCAATAAAGAAAACTTCCGCTGTTACTTGAAAACAACCCACAGCTCACTCATGAAAAGTATACAGTAGCCCAAAAATTATCGTTTGTTGTGCTATTGGACGGTCCACTGGAATCGTAGGCCACTTTTCTTAAGACAAAGGAAAGCTAGTTTGTGTCAATTCCGGGCGGCCTGCGGCAATAACTAACAATTTCTTCATAACACAGCTTACTGATAGTCTCAGTAAGATGGGGCGACAGCCCATGTGGACCGCAATTCAATAACTACACTGAGACGCCACTTTCGACGTCAATTACTCTCAATATATGGTGAAGTTATATCAAGAACAAAGTTTTCTTAAAACGACTCCACATTACCGGTGAGCTGAACGTCGTAACACGCGAAGCAACAGAAGTCATTCTGCCGGAAATAATGAGAATATAATGTAGTGTCACTGCGTAGTTTCAAGTGACACTTGTAGGAATTCGTAAGAAAGTCGTCATGAAGTCTTGTGTTAGCTACTGCTGGCCGGTAGGCGCAGTGTGAAGACATGTAGGTTATAGCAAAATATACGCTTAAGGATTGCGAGATGGAATACCGTAATATGTCAAAACCTTCAGCATGCATTGTTAATGGCTGGGGCGTGCGGGGCCGTGTCATCACACCAGGGCAAGTGCCATGATATGAGCTATGTGACTGGGAGCTGGGTAACAGTGCAACCAATGTGCTCCAGAACCATATAAATAGCTGTGTGTTTTGAGGCGGAGTCATTCGGACTCCAGCACCACCACTATGACATCATGGCCCCACTAGAAGATGAGACAACTGGGAACCGCCATCTGCAATCATGAGTTCGAAATCAGATAGGGTCAGCTCCCTCCCCTGTGGAAACTGTTGCAACAGCGCCACTGACCTGCTGTCCACGCCTGCTTTGCCAGGCTCTTGCTAAGGGGCAGCAGGTTGTGTCCTCTGCACGGCAGTCTTACCTCATTTCTGTGATGAATGCGATCTGTACTTGATTCACTTAGGTGTGGGCTCTTAATAGCAGAACGTAGTGGCACCAAGAGGAAGACTCGCACCACTGACATCAGGGCCTCGGCCCCACTGGCAGAACACAGGCCGCTGCACGGACTGATCTCAGCAACACAGGGCGCTGATGGCTGTGATGCTTCACGGGGCTGGAAGCCAGCTGCCTGCTGGTCATCACAGCCTACTGCGCTGGAGTGGTGCATGACTGCCCCCATTGTCAAAGACGAGAAAATACTTCTCTCGACTAACAGTCAGTTACAGAACACCACCAGACCATCACTCTCCAGAGTGGAGCCAGAAATCTGCCTCACTCCTACAGACTGGCGGCGCCGTCAGTGGGTAATGGAGGGTTTAGCCACCCCACATTCATATTGCAACGTGTGAAGCACAGCCTGTGGTATCTTTGTTGTCTGGTGAGTGAGACCACTGTCTGTGTTTTGTTGACTATCATGGGTCGAAAGTTAGGGGTCATTATAACTTCAAAGTTACTTTCGTGAGGCCAGTGGAGCCGATGGATGTCTCCCAGTTTAAGGGTAATTTTAAGGATCAATCGATAGAGCTCCTGTGATGTGCACGGTGTAATTTACCTGGGAATTCTACTCTGTGCCGAATCTGTGGCAGTTGTTTGTTTTACATGTCATCATCTTCACCATATGGGAAAACAATGCAGAGTGTCCAGGTGGCTCATCATTAGACATAAGAAATAAGTGTGGTAGTGTTCTTAAGTAAGGAGTTTTCTGTTCTTGTTACTGCTGAGTTGTTGTTGAATTCCTAAAAGTGAGTGTAGGTGCTGCAATGGAGACATCAGAGACACAAGGTGTAAATGTTGAGGAAGGTGTGCAATCGTAAGCTGACCAGGTAGCGCAGTTAAGAGCGGAGAATACATTTGTCAATAATAAGCTAGGAGAGAAGCGTCAGGAGTTGGGTTGTTGAAATGTCAGAATCTAGGGGTAGAGCTGGCAATTGAAAACCTTATTTCTCACTCTCACGGTGGATCATCCGAGGATGTGTTATAGTTTGCATAGGATTTCTTATCATCTACAGACATAGGGGGTCGTTCAGACAAACAGCTGTTGCTAACAGTAAGTTCACGTCTGTCATGAGAAGTGAGGTAACTTCTGCGATGCACTGAAGCACTAGATAAGGCGGAAAATTCTGAGCATCTAAGACAAGTATTTGGGCAAAGATGTAAGAAGCAGAATAGTGCTCGGTTTTTCCGTGAGGTGTAATTTCTAAGAGGCCTAATGAGACCAAGGAAGATTTTGTGCACAGGATTAAAAAAAATTAATATTCATACATATGAACTGATGTGGAGTGATGAGGAAACAAGATCTCGTTACAGGAAGCCAAGCTGAGTGCACTCGATGTTTTCATGTGGGGTTTAGCACCGAAAATATCTAGGAGAGGGTACACTAGTGCGGCTAGGTAACTCTATGCAGCGATTATACTAGCAATGGACTTTGAAGAGACTAATGTTGCGGCAAGGGTAAGAGATCGATGAAATGTGTTTGCAGCAAATATAAGGTGCTTTAATTATGGGTGTACGGGACATGTGGGAAGGCAGTACCGCCAACCATGGAATAATGGGGCTGGTATTAAGTATCAGTGGATTTGTGGGAATAAAAGTATGGGTGGTATGAACCAGCAGCAGTATTGTGGGAAATATGGTGGGGGTGGTCTGGGTGATATTTTAAGCACCATTTAAACTCAATATAGAACCCCAGAAACGCCGAAAGTCTTTCCCAGTAAAAGCAAATGCTATAAATGGGAATGCAGAGGCGGTATGTGACATAACATATGGTAAGAAGTACAAGTTTTTGTTGGACACAGGGGCGCGTATGTCTTTGGCCTCGAGGAATTTAGTGAGTAAGAGGCATTGGGACCCACTGCGCTATAGTCGTAATTTGCGTGGGTCTGTAGTGGTGAAGTTTTGGTTGGAGGCAACCAAGATTGGTAGTGTGCAGAAGTAGTGTCTCATGTAATTGAGGAATGCAGCGTGATCCTAGGGTTGGACATTTTGCATAAGTATCAACCATAATTGAGCTTCGACAACATCTCGTGGAACTTACTGAGGAGACATTCCGGCTGGGACAAGCTGTCGTCATTGTCGAACATTCGCCGGGAGCGTCTGTTGTACAAGCAATCCAGTTAAACATCCATCAACGTTACTAAGGCTGAATTCTTATTGCTGGGTGTCAAGTGGCACCGGAAAGTCATTGTGGGTCAGCGTGAAGCCTGAATTACCGCTTGATTTGTTCTGTGTAGTGGAACTCCTGGAGGATCGTGACGGATTGGATGCAGCATTTTGTTTGCGAAGACAAGGCCTTGTACGCATACAGGAAACTGACAGAGGCAAGGTAATACCCATAAATGGGGATAATTATGGGCGGATGAGGTCAAGTTGTTGAATGGAATGTTAGTGGCAACGACAGAAATTCCGGAACAGGAAGATTGCTGCACGGACAGAAGAAGCACTGTTGGAGCTTCAAGACCTGTTCTTGTCTGCAATGCCCATCACACAATACAGGACTCCTATGGGGAACAAAACACCAGTGTGCCACAGACCGTGCAGAATACCAAGGTCTCTGCAGCCGATTTAAGAAGAGTTTATCAATCAGCAGTAGGCTAGAGGCATAATGGAAGGGAGTAATAGCCCCTGGGGGCAGGAATTGTAATTATACCGAAAAAGTGTGCAGACGATTCAAGGAAGTATTGATACTGCTGTGACTACTGCTATTTGAACAGTAAGACTATTATAGAAGTTTAACCCATTCCAAACATCACAGAAACCACTGATAATCTTTGACATTGTCGGCATTTATCGACAATGGGCTTAAGGAGTAGGTACTGCCTGTTAGAGGTTGCTCTAGAGGGCAGATCAACGACTGCGTTTTTCGTACCTTCTGGATATTATAAGTACAGAAGAATACTGTTATGTATAAAGAACGCAAAAGTGACGTTCCACCGTTTGTTAGTCGAATTGTTGAAGGGACCGAAATTTCGTCAATATTTAGTGTATTTGGACGAAATAATCGTTTCTAAAAAGGGATATTCAAGAAGACAGGTAGCGACTGATGGAAGTGTTCAAGACGTTATAGGCTGCTCATTTAACACTGAGTACTGAGAAGTGTCATTTTGCATTGGAGGAAGTAAATTATTTCAGTCATTTAATCACTAAGGATGGTGTGAGGAGTGATGTAAGGTTGACACAGGCGCTGCAAGATTTTCCAATACTAGGGACAACAAAAGAGTTACAGTCTTTCCTGTGCCTCACAAAATATACAGAGAATTCTTGAGAGGATTTGCATAGCACGACTGTTTACTCAATTACTGGAAAAAGACATCAAATTTGTGTGCTGTGAGGGTTCCAGAGCATTTGATGAGCTAAAACAAGTATTGACGTGCAGTCCAGTGCTAGTGTTACCAGATTTTCAGAAAGAATTTAAATTATCACGTGATACATTGAAAAATCCTCCCAGGTGCATTTTGAACCATAAGTCGACATAGAGGAACACCTTACTGCTTTTGTGTTAAGACATCTCAATCGAACTTGGAGTCATTATTGTGCAATTGACAGGGAGATGCTTAACCTGGTGTATGGAGTAACATACTGCCAGTGTTACCTGTATGGGAGGAAGTTTAAGGAAGTGACTGACCATGCTGCTTTAAAGTGGTTACTGAGTTTGAGGGACCCATCCAGTAGATTGATGAGGTGGGTATTAAAACACAGCGAACTTAAGTATTAAGTAATCTACCAATCAGTGAACGAACACAGAAAAGCAGACGTACTAAGAAGAAAGGTAGCAGTTATACTGGGATTAGGTCAAGACTTTGGTGAGTATCAAGCAACACACAGCACTGACAGGGAGTGTAAGCAGTGCAGTAAGCAGCAGCAGCATTTCAGCATGTGTGACGAGTTGTTATGAAGGAGACGATATTAGGACTGTGAGTCGTCATACCAACGAAGCTATTGGAAGAGGTGCTGAGAGAAATACATGATCACATTTTACCTGAGCAAAGAGGATGCAGGGCAACAAATTGGAGGGTATCGGAGGAATAATGGTGGAGAAGAAGGAAAGGTGATGTTCAGTATTCTTGCAGGGGTTGCTGTAAGCTACATTACCGTTCTGGTTTATTGGAGTGGATATGCTAGGACTATTTAACTGGACTCCAGCAGGGAATCGTTTTGTGCTGACTATAATAGACCATATCGATATGGCCTTCATGCTGTACTAGCAGGCAGTTACAGTCATGCAAGTGATGGTGAATAGATGGGTGTTGAAGTTTAAGTTGCCAGAGGTAATAAAACAGATTAGGGGATGAACTTCATGGCACAGCTGATGAAAGAACTGTGCCATATGTTGAGAGTGACAAAATTAAGAGCTAGTCCACTTCCCCTCACAAACGTAGATGGACAGAGTGGGTCCATTGGACGATCAGAAGGATGTTTAATTATTGTGTTAACTCCCTCACATGGATTGGGGCACATATTTATCTTTTGTGGTGGGTGCATGCAATTCGAAAATGCACACTAGCATAGGATTTTCACCCACAGTAGTGCTGTATGGTAAGAAGATGCCATTGTCCTTTGATATTATTAGACAGAAAGGGAGCAGGAATGGGAAGCCTGCCCGAAAATATACCAGAACTGTGAGAGACGTCTCGAAAAATGTTCAACAAGAGAGCACCAAGGCACTGGAAATGCTAGAGGAGGCAGTAAAGCATAAAGGAACATTACTTCATTACAAGGAGGGCCAATGGGTGATGTTGTCAAGTCCATATACTCCAAAATGGTCGACAAAGTAGTTTTAACATGGTATCAGGCTCGTACCAAGTGACTGAAAACACATCACCTGTGATGGAGCTGTAGTTACCAACCAGGTCAACATCTGCGTGTGTCAGACAATTACGACCAGTCAGGGGCGTGCCAGAGTCTACCTCAGGGGGAATATCAGTAGAACCAACTAAATAAGGTATTTTCGGGTTTACAAAAGTTAGCAAGTAGTAATGGAATACTGACGGAGCTGTCAGGGGAGCAAGACAATTGGTAGGAGGGAATTGGGTGACTTCTGAGTGACATTCCACGCGGATTATAAGTTGAGAGAGTGGCATGCTGAACAACATACACATGCTTTGACAACCCACTAGAGGGGTAATGGATTATGTCAGAGCATCAAATAACACTCTAATCTTGGTTTTAGAGACAGCTCAAGCTCGAATTAAAGTGTTAGATGAGAGAATAGCCCTATCAATACTGTAAAAATCACTAGGAGACTAGGGGGAACAGAAAGCCGTTCATCAGGCACTACATGGGCAGTCAGGTACTTTTGTTACCTAAGCGATATCTGAAGTGGCTGAGCAAAGTATGGAAACCATTAGCACCAGAACTGCAGTTATTATCAGAGCTTAGCAGTTAGAACCTGGCTTTCTGTTGCCATGGAGCAACTGGCATAAATATAAAAGGAAAGTGCACGGTCATACATGTCAGTGAAGGTACCAGTGGCGCACAAGCACACATTGTGTAGGTGTTACACAGTGCACACCTATCCAGTAAGGCTGGAAACAGTGGGAAACTACATATACATGAGGATGGTGTGTTACAGATAGCAAAAGATGGTGAACAGCATGCAGTAATCACCGAGGGTGAGCTACAGCACAGTCAAAGTGAGGTAATCATCATATATCCCACTCGCGAGAAGACAGAAGGAAACGCCCGTGCCATGTAATTATTCATGGGCAAGGCAGAGAGTCGACCATGCCAAAATAAGTGATGGAAGCAAAGCTGTACTTCCAGTGAGTGGGTCTACGTCGGATATACTCACTTTACAGCGATATAACAGTGGTGACCTTTGAGGGCACGTTAGTCACTGTATATAGTTGTGATATGGACACGGGTAATATTCAAGAATTAGATGTTAGTTGATTGCTGTTAATAAGAGAAGATCGTGGGAGCAAGCTATGACGCTTATAATTAAGAGGCAGCAGTGGTTTGTTGATTAACGCAATTATGTTTGGTGCAACAGGACCCACGCTTCATTTACCAGCTACAATGACAGGAGTTATTATTTAAATTTAGTACAACCACAGCTGCATTGGCTGGAAAAGCCCTTGGACACGTTGCCTAAACAAAACCTTATCTTCTTGAATGATACATGATCTAGCGTATTCACTGAGTCAGCAGCACAGGAGGGCCAGATCACTGTTGTGCAACTAATGCAGCATGTTTAACATTATCAGGATAGTAGACAATGGGTAACAGTGATCTTGAGTGCCATAGTGACTGATATAGCTTTGCATAGCTTTTATTTGTCAGAGATGATGGGCAGTTCAGAAGCCCAATCTGTCGGTAGTCCAGTTTCTAATGGACCGGATCCGCCCAAGTGAGGGATGGAGAATGCATGTGTAGAGCTTAAGGAAGATGGGAAGTAACCGTAAAATTTAATGTAGTAAATGTATAGTGTTTAAAATGCCATTCTGTGTCAGTGCACCAGAGTAAGAACCAAGTTGTGACAACATGACTGGACGCTGAGTAATAGTGCAATAAACGAGCACTAGACAAGGATACAAGACCAGGTTGGGCCAGACACATCCAGTGCTAAGTTCCCTGTGGGATTGGTACCACAGTGCCGCTGGCCTGCCGTCCATGCATGACATACCAGACACCTGTTGGAGGCTAGCAGGTCGTGTCCCATACAGGACAGCCTTCTCTCGTCTCCACAGTGGGCACGAGCTGATCCTGCGACGCCTGGGTGCAGGCTCTCAACAGCAGGAAGCAGTTACAAAAAGAATAAGACATGCACTACTGACGTCGGGACCTTGGCCCACTGAAACTCAGCTGACTGCTGCTGCTCGGCCTGAATTCACGATGCTGATGTGTATCTCTTTGACAGAGCAGAAGCCAGCTGCCCGCTGGCCATCGGCGGCCTGCCGTGCCTGAGTGAGGCGTTACCGCCCTGAATTGTGAATGGCGAGATGTGTAATTGAGGTCTAATTGTTGTAATGTTGTAATGTTGTAATGTTTGGTGGTTCCTGGCTGGATGAGGAGAGGGTGGTATGATAGGTGGGTGACCGGTTTCCTCTCACTACAATACAAAATTTACACGTGGTTATAATACGCGTTATTACAGGAAACAACGGAGTATTTAACTTCAGTGATGCCCATTCTGAAGTTCTGTGGTTAACAGCAATCAACTAACATCTAATTCTTGAATATTACCCGTGTCCATATCACAACTATATACAGTGACTAACGTGCCCTCAAAGGTAGCTAAGGTGCGAGGCGACGACTATCACTTTGGAAGACTAGAGCACAGTGCGACATATTGAGGTGCAATGCGAACTGAGTCCTGATGCGACGTACTGAGGTACTAGATTGAGACAGCTCGGTCGGAGGCGGCGGCGTACACGCACGCTGCCCAGGGGCGTTATCGGCTCGTCGTCTGGGGGCGTCTCGGTCTTCTCTTGTCATAGGAGCACCTTGTTCGACGCCTGCTATACAGTGTTTCCTAGTACCGACCGGCGTGCTGGTGAAGGTGTACGCCAGCACATTCCTCCCAACCCCGAAACGCCGCACCATTGTCGTGTACTGGAGATGAGAACCACAACGGGGGGCGAAAGGGGGGGGGGGGGAGGCAGGAAGCTGAACGTAGAGATTAGCCGGGAGTCGTAGCTGTGGAAGACAGTGTACTTCGCTACGGTCGCAGGTTCGAATCCTGCCTCTGGCATGGGTGTGTATGATGTCCTTAGGTTACTTAGGTTTAAGTAGTTCTAAGTTCTAGGGGACTGATGACCTCAGAAGTTAAGTTCCATAGTGCTCAGAGCCATATGAACCATTTGAACAGTGTACTCCCAGCCGTACCTCAGTATCTCACCATCTGGCTTGCGAGAGCAGAGGAACGTCCACCCGAAAACACTGCTCTTGGTAAACGTCCAGTCCTGAAGACGTTTCCTGGGGAGATGACGGCAATGGCGGGTCCAGGTCCATCGGGTCAGAGAGTGGCGACGGCGGAGGCGAGGGTTCGACGTCCATTGGCACGTCGTGGGGTGCTGTGGCGGCACCAGCAGGCGTCTGCGAAAGCTGGGCGGTCCCGTGAGGCCGTGATTCTGGGGGAAGAAAAGTAGGAGAATCTCGCGGCAAACGACCAATGCGGATTTGATTCTGGCGACAGCGCTGCGATCCATCGGGACCTGCTATTAGATACATATATGTGCAATTGCGTTTCCGGATCTCGCCTCCGCCCCAGGGCCAAAACCCCTGTAAAGAAGAAGATCACGTGGTGCACAGCGATACTTGCAGACCATCGGCGGCGCCAGATGCTGCGGTCGGTTGCGGCGGCCATGCAGAACTGCCACCGGTGATGGTCCGTCCCTTAGGCGGGAGCGATAGGAGGCGAGAAAAAATTGCAGCGCCTGTTCCAGTGTGTGTGAAGTGTGAAGCTTGACCATTTGTTGTTTGAAGGTGCGAACAAAGCGTTTCTCTTCTCCGTTGGAATGGGAATGAAACGGGGCACTTGTTAGATGACAAATGTCATTTTGTTCACAAAATTATTCAAAGTCATTTGATGTGAACTGAGGTCCGTTGTCCGCAACAACGACTTCAACCCAAAAAATTGAGGACAACACTTGACTGGTGCTACGTGACGTGGTAGTTCCAGAATGGTCCTGGAAAGTCTGTGTCATGGGGCTTGAGTCTTAAGCCAAGCTAAGAATATCTGTGACGGAGCGAATTGGTTTTCCGCCCATGCGCCACCCTGTGACGTCATCTGTTCGGTATGGGCGTCCATGCCCTACCAAGTGCAGTGCCAGCGCGCTAACTGTTTAGTGCGAACAGTTCCCTAATATCCCTGGTGAAGCAGTTTTAACACATTCCTTTGTAACACTGTGGAAATGAGCACACGTGATTGTGCGCTGTCAGATTGTACTAAGATCACATCGTGTTGTGCTGAAACGTTATGCCGACGAGCAAAGTCTCGGCGCACTACTGAGTTCTGAACACTGTTCAATGAGCGAGGCCAAGACTTGCGAATGTAATACAACAAAATCTTCAGATAAGGGTCCGCTTCCGCGGCCTGTGCAGTTTTTCTGTAATTCAATGGAAAAGATTGCAGCAATTTAGAGTCCTGCGCATCGATCTGGCAACAAGATGCGTCAGAGGAATCAAAACCAGTTCGGGGCCGATCGGAAGGCGAGAAAGGGCGTCAGAATTTCCATGCTGTGCCGTAGGTCTGTACACAATTTCGTAATTTCTTACTGATACTGGGATAGAAGCGAAGCCAAACGTTGCAATTTTTGAGCGGTACGTGTAGCAACCGGCTTTGACGGATGAAACAAGCACTGCAAACGCTTGTGATATGTCACTAGACTGAACTTGTGACCAAACAGATAGTGATGGAATTTTGTCACATTCACAATAGCGTGAGCTTTTTCAATTTGTGAGTAATTGCAATTTGTCTGAGTTAACAACTTTGAGGCAAAAGCAATAGGTCTGTTTTGTGCACCAATTCTGAGCGAAAGCACAGCGCCGATTCCGTAAGAGGAGGCGTCTACTTGCAAAAATCACTGGTTCGGCAGGATCACGATGTACTTAACATGTCACCGAGCAAGGCATTTTTGAAATGCGTCATGACACTCTTTGGTCCACGCGAAAGGCACATTTTCCCGACCCAAGCGATGCAATGGAGACGCGATCTGCGAAGCGTTCGAAATGAAACGAATGTATGTCAACTTGCCTAGTACTGACTGCAGTTCAGATAATTGCGAGAAATAGGGAGGTCACAGATTGCAAGCAAATGAAATTGGAGGGGCTGCACACCCTGACTATTTATCCCATGACCTAAGTACTGTAGCTCTGTCTGAAAAGTCACTTTTCGAGAGGATACTTCAGTCCTGCATCTTACAACACTCTAAGAAGAGTACGTAAATTGGCAATGTGTTCCTCTGGCGTACGACCTGAAACGACAATATCGTCAAGATAGTTCGAACAGAACGGCACTTGAGCAGTCAGCTGTTCCAAGCCGGCCGGTGTGGCCCAGTTGTTCTAGGCTCTTCAGTTTGGAACCGCGCGGCCGCTACGATCGTAGGTTCGAATCCTGCCTCGGGCATGGATGTGTATGATGTCTTTAGGTTAGTTAGGTTTAACTAGTTCTAAGTTCTAGGGGACTGATGACCTCAGATGTTAAGTCCCATAGTGCTCAGAGCCATTTGAACCATTTGTTCCAAGTAACGTTGACAAATGGTGGATGCGGAGGCACTGCCGAAGGGCAAACGCAAATACTTCAACAGGCCTAAGTGTGTATTAACAATAAACACTTTGTGATTCTTCATCTAGTGGTAATTACAAATAAGCATAACGCAAATCTGTTTTAGAGAAGAAACGGTCTGTGCCAAGCCTGTCCATAAGTTCCTTACGGTGACGCAATGAATAAGTGTCAATTATTGTCTGGATTGACTGTAGTTTTGAAGTCACAAATGCGAATGCGACCAGAAGTCTTGGGAATCAAAACCAATGGGACTGCCCACTGACTAGATTGCACTGGAGTAATCATGCCATTGTCTTTCAATTCTTTTAATTCACTGGCTGCTTTGTCTCGTGAAGCAATGGGAATGGTCCGATCCCAGAAAAACTTAGGCTGTGTATTGTGGCTCAGGGTAATGTGCGCTACAAAATTATTAGCTTTTCCCCGTTCATCAGAAAAGGGTTCAGGAAATTCCTTAAGCAAACTAGCTACACTGTATTTTTATTAAAAGCAGTCACTGGAAGTACATTGTCTTGGATTCTAAGGCCAAACAAGTCAAACGAATCTAAGCCAAAAATATTTTCACTGGCTCTTGATTGCAACACCGTAAATTTCACTGTCCTAGTGTGGGACCTGAAGCCTAACTGTTCGTACGTACCACGATTAAGTAAAGTTATAGAAGCACCTATGTCCAATTGAAAGTCAACACGACGGCCAGCAATTTGTAGTGTTACAAACAGTTTGTTGGAATGGCGCGGCACTGCACTGGAACGAGATGACGGCACAACCTTACTTGAGTTACTACTAGAACCTGTAGTCGGTTTTGAAAACACTGCATTCACAGAACGTGCATAAGACCTGTTATTGCGAGAGCGGGCAGAATTGGTATTCTTTTTCCATTGCAAGCAAACTGCCCGGGCATGGCCTTTCTTCCCACGTGAGTAACATGTTGCATTGCGCGAAGGACAATCTTGCCGCTTATGGCGAGCAAAACAACGAGGACAAGACTTCACTCGGTTTACAGGCATGCTACTTTTTTTTACAAGGTCGTCTTCGCATCTGTGTGCCCTCTCGTTGTGGCTGCTGAGTGGGGCGATCGCGGGCAAGAGGCAACTCGACACTACAGATCGGGTACAAAAATGACTCTCAGCCCTATGGGACTTAACTTCTGAGGTCATCAGTCTCCTCGTAGCGGTGCACGGTTCCAGACTGTAACGCCTAGAACCGCTCGGCCACCCGGGCCGGGTACAAATCGGGACCTGATCAAAATTATCGGCTACTATGGCGCCGAAATCGAATTGTTATAATATTTTCAATACTTGATGGAGCGAAGGATCTGAGTACTTGAGAATCCGCTCTCTAATTCTGCTATCAGGGACATTGTATCTGATCGCATCACGGATCATCGTGTCACTATAAAAGCTACCACAACTGCACTTGAATCAGAAATCCTGTTGAGACCCTGTAAGTCGGTATACCACTGACAGTACGTCTGATCCGGTTTTATCTTAAGTCGAAAGAACTGAAATCTGGCCGCCGCCATCTGAATCTGCTGTTAGTAATACTGACTTAAGGCATCTACTGCTTGGTTATAGGAGAGTACGTAGGGAGACGACGTAGGGAAGAGTTTTTTTAACTAAGCGAAACACAGGGGTTCCCACGACGGACAGGAAATAACGAGATTTAACAATGCATTGAATTCGATGGACTCGACTGTGGGCCTGGAACTGGGTGAGATATTCGAGCCATTCCTCTTCTTTTTCATCGAAGTGCCGAAACGCTGGAATGTTATTTGGTGGCACTTGTTGGATCGGTTGGTTGGTCAGTTGGGCAGTCGACACAGCTTGTGCGGCAGTAGACAGCAATGTGGCGATTTGCTGGTTCTGAAACTGATAAATCTGATTTAGCTCTGGAGCAGGAGCAGAGGGTGGAGGTGGTGGGGTAGCCATTCTAACGCTAACACATTACAGCAAAATATGAAAAGACAAACAGGAAAGCAATGTGCAAAGCCTCTAAAAAGAGAAATAGATTAGTTCTGCAGCTACCCTCCTGAAATACCTGCAACAACAAGAACAAATTAGCAAATAGAATCACAAATGACAGCTCCCGCACAGCAACCTGGAACACAAGAAAAGCAAACAAAACTTGTTGATCAGACTCGTCGCCATTTGTTGCGCCTGTGTCCTCTTGTAATGTTTTGTGGTTCCTGGCTGAATGAGGAAAGGGTGGTATGATAGGTGGGTGGCTGGTTTCCTCTCACTACAACACGAAATCCACACGTGGTTATAATACACTTTATTACAGGAAACAACTGAGTACTTAACTTCAATGATGCCCATTATGAAGTTCTGTGGTTAACAGCAATCAACTAACATCTAATTCTTGAATCTTGCCCATATCCGTATCACAACTATATACAATGGCTAACGTTCCCTGCGAGGTGACGACTATCACTGTGGAAGACTAGAGCACAATGCGACGTCTCGAGGTGCAATACGAACAGAGTCCCGACGCGACGTACTGAGGTACTAGATGGAGAGATTGAGACAGCTGAGTCGTCGGCGGTGGTCTATATGCACGCTGCCCAGGAGGCGTTATCGGCGCGTCGCCTGGGGGCGTTTCTTGGTCTTCTTTTGTCACAAGCGCGCTGAGTTCAGCGCCTGCTATACAGTGTTTCCTAGCAGCGACCGGTGTGCCGGCGAAGGCGTACGTCATCACATTAATGAAATATTTCTCTCAATCACCAGTCTCTCACTGGACACCACTGGCCCCCACTCCACTATTAACCTTATCGAGTGACGCCAGAAGCCGTCCTCACCCCTATAGTAATATGGCGTTCCGCAAGCGTCTTCTTTATTACATCACCAGTGATGGAAGTCAATGGTGGAAGGACGATAAACTCAATTCCTGCAACGAAACGTATCCAGTATAGATAAGACAAGACCTCAGAGTCTCATTTAAAAGAAAATGGAGAGTGTGTGAAAGATTACAAGGCAAATAATCTGGAGCAGCTCATTACACAGAATACTGTAAGATCTAAGCAAATATTACACAGGCTATGAGTACGAGATTTTTGCAAATAGTGTACAAATCATAGTGTAAAAATAAAAACAGGGCCTACAGTATATCTTCTGCTAACTTTGACCTGAGCACTTTAGCGTTCGTTCAAAATTCGCATAATCTACATTTCAGTAGCTTCAATGCAAGTGGGAGAAGACTTTAATGGAGACATTCTGGGATGATACGAAACGCAGGTAATTCACTTGTCTATAAAATAACTTTTTTTAGTGCTTGGAGGACTAATGAAAGATTGTTTAATAAGCAAGGGAATGCCCAACTACCTTGTCCATCCGAGACACATGACCCAGGCTGCATACAGTGCACTACCACAGTGACATTGGCTAATAAGCAGTACTCAATATAGTACAGACAATGTAACAAAGCTTACTGTACATGTCTTGCCACAGAGAAAATGTGTAAGAGTGATAATGCCTTATTTTCTGAACTGTCCCCAATGACTAAGACAAGTTATATTTTAAAAATCATACCATGTATGTGTGTGTGTGTGTGTATTAAGCCCAGTGGCTCTGGCTGGCCCTGCAGCAGCAAGCCACAGGCTGAGTGCTGACTCAAGACAGAGTCGAGCGTGTGTGCATTGGTGGAGTGTAGCGAGGGCAAACGCCTGCACCAGCACTGTAGTGGCAGTTGCTGGGAACACAGTATACAGCACAGCAGAGATGTTGGAATATTTTTGAGCGCACTACAAGAAAGTAGAAGAGATGCAAATACGCACATTCTCTCTGCTCATATATGTTTTGTAATTAGAGGCCATTTTGTTATATCATTCTCTCAAGAATATGAGACTCATGGTATAGGGCGCTCTAGCTGCTGGCGTGGAGCAGCCAAATGTTTATTGTTCTGGTCAGGTAGTGCTAGTGTGCATGTGAGTGAACATTCAGTACTTAGTCCACTCCTCCACCCTCAACACGCTATCGCAGACGGTGGCTGTTGGCTGCATCTTTACATGTGGATCGACTCTCGGAGCAGCTGGACAGGATGTACAGTGGCAGCAGCAGTGGAGGCTGTGATGGCTACACACTTGGAGTGCTGTGAGTTGTGCAGGGACAGGCCGCTCTTGGCCGAGTGCAGTGCTGGGGTGGGCGGTAGGTATGACATCCAGCATTTTTTACGTGTTTTACATAAAGGTGTAACTACCTCCCCAGTCATATCCCAATGGTAGTGGCACAAGTGTGGAGTATTAATGTAATTAAACAATGTATGGTAGAAATGTTCCAATTGTCACGTCCAAGCCCACAATATTGCTATGATGTCAGAGTGCTCTTGGGGGGACTGTTAGCGATGTCACTGTTTTCTTATGTCCTGATGGGGTTCGAATTCGGTTTTACAGAGAGTACTCTACTGCATTGGCTCCTTACTTAGCTTGCATTTATCGCGACACTCTTGCCCAACGCAAAGTCCCGAGCGACTGGAACAAAGCGCAGGTGACGCCTGTATATAAGAAGGGTAGAAGGACGGATCCTCAAAATTACAGACCAATATCCTTAACATCGGTTTGTTGCAGGATTCTCGAACATATTCTCAGTTCAAATATAATGAATTCCTTGAGACAGAGAAGTTGCTGTCCATGCATCAGCACTGCTTCTGAAAGCATCGCTCCTGAAAACGCAACTCGCCCATTTTTCACATGATACCTTGCGAACCATGGATGAAGGGTATCAGACGGATGCCATATCCCTTGACTTCCGGAAAGCGTTTGACTCGGTGCCCATTGCAGACTCCTAACTAAGGTACGAGCATGTGGGATTGGTTCCCAAATATGTTAGTGGCTCGAAGACTACTTAAGTAATAGAACCCAGTACGTTGTCCGCGATGGTGAGTGTTCATCGGAGGTGAGGGTATCATCTGGAGTGCCACAGGGGAGTGTGGTAGGTCCGCTGTTGTTTTCTATCTACATAAATGATCTTTTGGATAGGGTGAATAGCAATGTGCGGCTGTTTGCTGATGATGCTGTGGTGTACGGGAAGGTGTCGTCGTTGAGTGACTGTAGGAGCATACAAGATGACTTGGACAGGATTTGTGATTGGTGTAAAGAATGGCAGCTAACTCTAAATATAGATAAATGTAAATTAATGCAGATGAATAGGAAAAAGAATCCCGTAATGTTTGAGTACTCCATTATTAGTGTAGCGCTTGACACAGTTACGTCGATTAAATATTTGGGTGCAACATTGCAGAGCGATATGAAGTGGGACAAGAATGTAATGGCAGTTGTGGGGAAGGCGGATAGCCGTCTTAGGTTCATTGGTAGAATTTTGGGAAGACATGGTTCATCTGTAAAGGAGACCGCTTGTAAAACGCTAATACGACCTATTCTTGAGTACAGCCCGAACGATTGGGATCCCTATCAGGTCGGATTGAGGGAGGACATAGAAGCAATTCAGAAGCGAGCTGCTAGATTTGTTACTGGTAGGTTTGATCGTCACGCGAGTGTTACGGAAATGCTTCAGGAACCTGGGTGGGAGTCTCTGGAGGAAAGGAGGCGTTCTTTTCGTGAATAGCTACTGAGGAAATTTAGAGAACCACCATTTGAGGCTGACTGCAGTACAATTTTACTGCCGCTAACTTACATTTCGCGGAAAGACCAGAAAGATAAGATAAGAGAGATTAGGGCTCGTACAGAGGCATATAGGCAGTCATTTTTCCCTCGTTCTGTTTGGGAGTGTAACAGGGAGAGAAGATGCTAGTTGTGGTACGAGGTACCCTCCGACACGCGCCGTATGGTGGATTGCGGAGTATGTATGTAGATGTAGATGTTTTTTAAACACTTACATTGCATGGTAAGTTCCTTGCAGTGAAATGTAGACTTGACACGTAGCAAGAGCATTTTGTTTGTGTCAAAATTCATCTCAATTTCTTAAGACACGATCAACTAGTTGAAGAGACATGAACAACCAAAACAAGATCACAAGCAATGGATGATTAGCAAAACATTATATGACAAGACATTGTCCCCACAACTCAACAAATCTGCAAAAATATCGCGAATATACTCCTGTGGGGATAAAAAATAAAGAAATCGTCAGGTTTAAGAAGGGAAATAATAAGCCACGGCTGCAAAATACTAACACGAATTCTGTACAGACGAATGGAAACACTAGTAGAAGCCGACCTCGGGAAAGATCAGTTTGGATTCCGTAGAAATGTTGGAACACTTGGGGCAATACTGACCCTACGACATATCTTAGAAAATAGATTATGGAAAGGCAAACCTACATTTCTAGGATTTGTAGACTTAGAGAAAGCTTTTGACAATGTTGACTGGAATACTCTCTTTCACATTCTGAAGGTGGCAGGGGTAAAATACAGGGAGCGAAAGACTATTTAAAATTTCTACAGAAACCAAATGGCAGTTATAAGAGTCGATGGGCATGAAAGGGAAGCAGTGGTTGCGAAGGGAGTGAGACAGGGTTGTAGCCTCTCCACAATGCTATTCAATCTGTATATTGAGCAAACAGTAAAGGAGACAAAAGAAAAATTCGGAGTAGGTATTAAAATCCATGCAGAAAAAATAAAAACTTTGAGGTTCGCCGATGACATTGTAATTCTGTCAGAGACAGGAAAGAGCTTGGAAGAGCAGTTGAACGGAATAGACAGTGTCTTGAAAGGAGGATAAAAGATGAACATCAACAAAAGCAAAACGAGGATAATGGAATGTAGTCGAATTAAGTCGGGTGATGCTGAGGGAATTAGATTAGGAAATGAGACGCTTTAAGTGGTAAAGGATTTTTGCTATTTGGGGAGCAAAATAACTGATGATAGTCGAAGTAGAGAGGATATAAAATGTAGACTGCCAATGGCAAGGAAAGCGTTTCTGAAGAAGAGAAATTTGTTAACATCGAGTATAGATTAAAGTGTCAGGAAGTCGTTTCTGAAAGTATTTGTGTGGAGTGTAGCCATGTATAGAAGTGAAACATGGACGATAAATAGTTTGGACAAGAAGAGAATAGAAGCTTTCGAAATGTGGTGCTACAGAAGAATGCTGAAGATAGATGGGTAGATCACATAACAAATGACGAGGTATTGAATAGAATTGGGGAGAAGAGAAATTTGTGGCACAACTTGACTAGAAGAAGGGATCGGTTGGTAGGACATGTTCTGAGGCATCAAGGGATCACCAATTTAGTATTAGAGGGCAGCGTGGAGGGTAAAAATCGTAGAGGGAGACCTAGAGATGAATACACTAAGCACATTAAGAAGGATGTAGGCTGAAGTAGGTACTGGGAGATGAAGAAACTTGCACAGGATAGAGTAGCATGGAGAGCTGCATCAAACCAGTCTCAGGAATGAAGACCACAACAACACTAACAACAAGGGAAAATTATTATTTTCTCGTATTTCTTGCATACAAGCTTCTCTGCTAACTACTGATCACTATTTCAAACACTGGTGACAAAATGAGTAGAATTACGGCCCAGCGAAGAACAAAGCACTGGTGATAGTTTGGTTGATCCCAAGGTCATTATGAGGCGTATGAATGACCCCAGCAATCTCCCTGACTTGACTGAATCAAGTAACCAAAAACGAAAACAATAAGAACGTGATATATCATGGCCTAAACTCGGTCCTGCTAAGAACAGCAGGAAATGTTGCACACTCGCGTCGGCGGACGTACTGACAACAATCAGATGCCGCACCAGTGTCCGCATCTCCTCTGTGCATCAAGGCTCCGTACTCGCTTCTCACTTTTGCGGAAACACTTCCGAAACTGAGGTAATTCCGCGGTCCTTAGGCTTGGTGGAAAGCAAAATGAGTTAAATTTGAAAGTGACCAGTCACACTCTCTCCGGCCTGTCGTAACTTTCCTACTCTGAATGCATCCCTTACTCTGTCATCTGCTGCACCCACCCTTTTGCAAGTGCTGATTCGCATCCTGATGGAGGGGATAAAAGGCTCGTTAAATTTTAAAATGCCCAATATTTCCATGGCTTATGACTCTGGTATCTTCCATACTCCTGAAACGGAGCTCTGTCCCCCGTAGGGAGGTGAGATGTCCGGTACATTTGAAACACTACAACCATGGGTCGTGCGAGGCTATGTGTCTCTCTATCCGTTTACGTTCTGAAATTGTCTCTCATGTCCAAAACTGGCTCCGTCTATCGAGTGGTAGGGCGCAGTTTTCGTTAGAAAGTAAATAAATCAGTGGTTTCCTCGTTGCGCGTTTCGGGCTTTTACCATCTCCCTCATGCAAGGAGCTCTTTTACACTTCCAAAGAAACATTCTCTTTCATATGGTGGGGAGAGATTTTCCTTACGCAAAGCACTGCTCTGTCACGCTCCAAGTAACGTTCTCTTCTGGGATAGGACTGTTTTCGCTAAGGTTTAAAAAACGAAACTGACGTTCCTGCCCGTATTGGATCTTTCCTTCCTCCGCCACGATGATGCGTCAATTTTCAACTAACCACACAGTCACACAACTGAGTCGCACAAAAAATAAGGAATATTGGAACTTAAATAAAATAAAACACTTGACCCATCTTTCTTCCAGCAGGGCCCAGCGCAGTGTCGCAACAGTAAAATTAGTGTTCGAGACTCTATGGTGTGCCATCAGAATGACTCACAGATAACCATTTCATCAACCTGTATGAAAGGGATCAATAGTCGCCTTTAAATGAGATCCAGTTTCTCGCTGCGAAACGTTCCATTTACTGGACGACATAATTTCCTAATAATCTCAACACCTGTCTCAAAAATCGTGTTGTTCAATAACTTAAAAATAACTTTTTCGGAATTTCGCACTTCGGACGAAAACACAATTTCTCATCCAGGAGCGCTAACTGAATTTAACTGCGTGGTTCTGTCTAATGGACTACATTTGCTGCTTAAGAGACTGTTACAGTTTCCTGTAATCCACCCTGCACATCCCCTGCTCACCCAGTGTCGTCATTCTGGCGCTGCAGTCCGGAACCGCGGGACTGCTACGGTCGCAGGTTCGAATCCTGCCTCGGGCATGGGTGTGTGTGATGTCCTTAGGTTAGTTAGGTTTAAGTAGTTCTAAGTGACTTATGACCTAAGATGTTGAGTCCCATAGTGCTCAGAGCCATTTGAACCATTAGAACCAGTGTCGTCAACAATTTGGGGAGACAGACATTGCACATAACATGGTACTCTGGACATAATGGCAAATCAATGTGCTTCTCATGCAGACTATTAAGATATGCTAAATGTACACACAACACATGTTTTATCTTTACGAGAATAAAATTTAGCCTTACGCAAATTCTAGTGGGAATATTAATATGATAACCTTTTTTTGAATGCTTAGTGACTGTGAACAGAGGAGGACGCCAACGCTGATGTCTTATTGCACTTCTTTAGTTATTCCTGTACCGACATTTCTGCTGGCGGGACCACCCGCAAAATGTATAATGTAAGGCCACAGTACTGTCACGGTATAACTCGTAACTGATAGGAAAAGTACGTAACCCTCTTCAACATGTATTGTCAGAGTTAGAAAGGGAAAGAGGATGGGGCTGCATCAGTGTAAAATTAAATAAAGACACACATTCGCATTATTTTTACTCGAGGATGCGTAAATACTTATTCAAGAAAAAAAGTATGGAAGTGAGAACTCACTGAGAATAAGTAATAAGACAAAGGGTACACAGTTACTATAAAAGTGGAATTACCGCCAGCTTTCAGCATTGGGCGATAGACAAAAAGTCGGGAAGGGCTCCCGAATATTATTTTACATACATGAATTACTAGAAAAGTCAGAAAGCATGCTCTCAGCATACAAACATGAGGGCTGCAAAAAAAGAAAATCCTGAGAAGTGGGAAAAGCCGGTTCTGGTGCAATTTTGACATAAAATTGATATCAAATTAATTATGCAAAGTAATTAATTGATTAATTAATTACCCAATTCCCCCACCCCCAAAACCTGATGACATCTGGGGTTATCCCCAGCCGACACGTGGGTCCCCCTGAGGGAACTCCCAGCCCCTTCCCCTCCCTCGCCCCTCCCGTGACGTATGGTAATGCAAGATGGTGGCCTGGAAAAAATGCGGGAAATTCAAATTTATTGGAGGGAATATAACATTTTGTGTGTGTTCCATTAAGGTTCAGGGACAAACTGACCTAGTTCACAACACTATCACCACAGACTTTTGTTGGCCCTCCCCTACTTTCCTCTCCCTCTTCCTCTCCCTCTCCCTCTTCTCTATCTGGAAATTGGTGGAAAAAGGATCAGTCTGAGCTAGGCTGCCAAATAGGATGGACACAGTCTTTATTATTTTGTATTCAGTGCAGTACACTGTTTAAGTAAACAATTTGACTTCCAGTTTAGTCAACAGCTGCTGTATGTGAAGAGCATATTATCACTATTACTGTAACACTGCAGAGTTACTCCATCCAGACTAGTCAAGGGCATTATATAGGAAATAGTGACAGAACAGCAAATTATCACAGAAATACAGGAGAGTATGCTTAGACCAATCTACAAGTGAATAACTGCTGCTGGGAGAAGCATATGGGTGGGTAATAACAATATTATAACAGCGATCCACTGTTCCACTGCTTTTTCTTTCTTTCTAAACATAGGGAAAAGACAACATCGATGTACTCTAATAATAAACAACACGGTTGATAGTGCGAACAATTTTAGCAATTTTACACTAATTTCAACACCAACCAATGATGTGACATCATGTTTCCCAATTTCAGTATCATAGCTAAAGTACCCCTTCTCCACTTTACGAGTATCATTGCGAATGTAGATAGATGACTGTGCAGTACGTCCATTCAATGTTAATTCTCGAGTACAAACAACATCAAAGTATATCAGACAATGCTCTACATATTTCTAACACCCCGAGCATAGTGCATAATTTATGCTGATGAGAGTCACAGAGTATTCTCGCTGTCTTAGGGTAAAATTAGATGGTGAATGACCCTCTCGCACTGTCATTGACCAGCCCACCCTGCAGTACCGCTACCGATTTAATCTGCATCCGACCAGAAATAGGTCGCTACATTCCATGTCTCGTGAATGAATGGAGCTTACCAAGTCCTCGCCCATCCAAGTGCACAATATTTCTCGAGATGAGCCCATGTCAAGGAGCTTAGCACTCCTTATCGATGTACAGTAACAGATTTCAAAGTGTCATGATGTAATAGCAGACGGTTAAGAAGAATAAGAAACGAATGATTTTTATGCGCGATGGAGCTCGAGCCAGATGGAGTTCGACGCATTTTTATGTAAATCAACCAAGCCATCAACTCTAAAGTATTGTACTAGAGTCTAGGATCGGTACCTGGAAGGTATCCGACCTATCAGTCGTATGGAATGTAGCGCTGTTAATATTCCAATGTAAGAAATATATTTCAAGCGGATGACATACACCCTTCTTCCTGGTTTCTCTACGATAAACTACGGTATCGATCCGTAGAATGAGAAAACTACTTCTTTAAAACACTGGCTATGTGTGATACATGCACAATATTACTTTCCAGAGATGTATAGCGCCCACTGTTCACATCCGATCACAGCTCAGAAATTATACAATGCCTGCATCAGGTCTATATAAAATGATCGTTATTAGCGGGGGATACCTCCTACAAGGAAATAGATAAACGCATAGCAGCAGCGTCCAACATGTGAAAATTACGAGTCATTCCATCACTAACTCTGTAAACAGCCCATCTGCCAGGCAGATGCGTACACGGGGATTGCAGCACCTCACAAGCACCTATTTCTGCCTTAGTAATGAAGCTGAAGTCTCGATATTACACCCAAGATGCGACAGGGGTGATGGAGTACATCGCATAAGTCAAAGATCATTTAGAGGAATGTGTCAAACGTCTTCACACATGAGATGGAAGTCGTCTGATGACCGACAAGTTTACCGTTAGCGATCGCAAGTAGACAGTGTTTTAAACCACATACAGAACCAGTGGCAGTATACGACAAGAACGCAGGCTATGTCACGCGACTGATGCATCCAGACAGAACAGTTGAAAAATTGACCTGCAGCAACTTCTCCTTCTCTAGACTGCATCAGTCAACCATTAAATCGTACCTCGTTACAGCTCCATCTCAATCGATCACCCCGTCCACTCTCTGTTATCCTTTAATGCAGACGCAAGTAAGTTTAGAGGTGAATGGTCCTGGGTATTCCTGAAAAGCATCAAATACAGTACTCAACTCGCATGTGTCATTGGTACCTCAATAGACATACAGTATAATGCTGCCTCAAAGGAAAAAAAAATGATTGCCTCCCTGATTCCCTTCATTTCGATGTTGACGTTTTCTCGGATCCCTCTTGTTGCCGCATACTTGTTCCCACGTACAAATTGTTCAGCGCGAGCCAGAAGATACGCAAGTACTTCCTCAATTTCCCATCATTTCGGTATATATTCGGTCAATTTATACTTATTCCCTCGTCATTTTTCGCAATTCTATCGATTTTATGTCAGATCTATCCTTGCGATTTTGACATAACCTCTCGTTCTGTGTTATAAAATTACTTGTAAATGTAGCACAGCTGCCAACACCTAGCCCAAATGCACTGATCGAGAGGCGTAATATGGCACCGTACTCGACTGTATCCAGTCCCCTCTACATTCAGAGAGCGTTTGCTCTGTTTTCTGTATGTCTGAGTATATGCGAGCCTCGCTCGGCTATACCTTCTGGGGTGGATAGCACCGAAACAGTGATCGTGTACATGACTGCAATGTGAGGAATCAGTCGAAACGGAACGTAGAGTTATCAGCTATTCCGTCAGTGTGAGAGACGAGTCTAAATGTAGAGCTCGTGACTCACCTTCAGGCTGTAGTTTGGAGACTCTACACAACGCGAGCAAACGCTTCCGGTTTCCTTATATTGTAACTATCTCTTATTTAAAATCAGCCGGTGTGGCATGTTATGGTATCCGCCATAAGAAAATGATTTACACTGTGCAATGTCTAGTTTCCTGCGAAAGGCCGTGGATCAGAACTTCTTAATGTCAGTTTAGAACCTGGCACAGTGTTTCAAACAACTAAACTAGACCAGAGGGAGCGTCATTTGCGACTTAGTATAGTCTGTGGGATACGATCATTCGCCTAGAGTATAGGTGATCAAACTTTAAAGCGGCTTCTGCAGTGTATGTGTATTTAATAGCACAGTGCCACATAGGCAGCAGCAGTTTGAGGTGTAAATTCGATGAGGGACGGGGTATACCGTTAGGAATGCTTGGAGGGCTGCACGCTGCGCTATTCTGGGGAGCATTGCGAAATCCCAATCTCCGCGTTGTGGAGCCCCACCGCAGCTTTGCCATTGCATGAGCAATGGTGCATAGGTGAGTTCTATATCTGATAAGTTAGTGGAGCTTCTATAGTTCTTAATTTTTCTCTGTTTGGGGGTAGAGAATAACGATGATAGATTTGAATGGAGGCGGATCTGTAGTAATTGTATGTAGTTTGGGGACGCACCACTACGCGCGCATTTCCACCGAATGGTCAAAACATGCTCCTGTCGCACTAACTCAGGTCTCTCCATATCTACACTGGTTGCAGAAGGTGGCGGATATGGTTTTCTCCGACTTCTGCTCAATTCCGACTTAAAGTGGAACGATCACATGCGCAAAGCTGAAGAAATGGGAGCAGTTGCAAGATGCTTAGGGACTGACTAAAAGCAGGTTGTAATTTTACTGTAGCAGACAGGTTCGAGGAAGGTGACCCGTTGCGACATATGAGAGAGCCAGAAATATGATTCACTTGTATCTGTGATCCAGCACAAGTATGCGGTTGAATGGGAGGACTTGATTCCAAATCGCAGACAGGATTTCTAATTTCTAGCGGATAGCGTAACACTAAAGATCTGAAAAGCTAGTGTACATTTCTTACGACCCCAATCATCATATGCTTTACTGATGTTTGTGATCCTTCTCAGTCATCGCCTATAGCTCAGTGGATATATAGCAGAACCTCTGACGTGGTATCGAGACAGAATACGTTACACATACTGGATAAATATCTAGCAGTGTGAGGGTGTCGCAAATACCTGTTTCATACTGCATTCCTTAGCTGAACAACTTTCAGCGATTTTATCACGAGGTTGCGTCGTGGCCTACGTGTAAGCGTACTGATGGTCCGATAATATACACTCCAGTGATCACCGTCTCGGTATTTATCCGGATAGAAAAACCACCTCATTCAAAGGTAATGTCATACCTCGATTTATAAAGCTGGTATAGCTTTTAACATGGATACTTGTGTGCACCTGTAGAACCATGACCGCTTGTGACAGTAACATACAGTAGTTGTTGGGATTGAGTTTGTTTAACATCTGGCCTATTACATCTCTCTTTCTAGGACACGGTGCTGGCACTCGCAAGAAAAACTTATGAGACATGTCCACCCATGGTTGATTTTCTCTCAGCATTATTTCGTATCGCCAGCAATCAGTTATTGACAGAGTATTATACTTAGTAGTAGGGGGTGCGTGATAGGTTCTCGTTGAGCATCAGGCTTATAAAGTATGTATTTGTGCGAAGGAAATGACTATGTCCATTCGTAAGGAAGGTATGAATTTGACGTGGAGTACTGTGATAACATGGGAAGAGTATGTCAAATCATGAGAGTGGTACTAGTATTTCTATTTCCAGAGCCACAGCCGTCAACAGAGTGTATTTCCGATACTTCGCTCATTGTCGAATGTCATTCAACTGTGATCGTAACATTTAGTTGTAAGTACAGGGGTAAGATATATATGTGACCGATTTCTGAGGATAAACATTCTACCTGTGCGTGTTCGACCTGCAGCGCTGGTAACCTGTGCGGGGGTGATTCACATTTCCTGTTAATGGTAGGATCTGTCAGACTGGAGATGCCTGTTGGAGTGTAGGAATGTAGATGAATTAACCGTGCTGTCCTCTACACAACCGAATAGCGAACTAATACTTAGTATGTGTTGGACAGTTTTCGCGATTCTGTGGAAATTTGAGATGATTAAATATGGAGGTACGTTTGCACTGGATTGCTATTCCCTCTCATGCAGTTTGTTTGGTTGACTACTTCTGCGCATTTCACGCCTTTATTTAGTTGAGAGAAGATCGATTGTGGTGTGTGCATCTAGTGTGTGGAAGACATATTTGCCGGTTCTCTAGACATGAGAAACACTTTAGTTGACCTTGCAAATTATAGGGATGATCTGGAATCTACTACCTCACCGACATTGGTATTCGAGAGTGGAAATATCAGTTTCCTCCATTTGTTTCGAGTTACCGAGTAAATGTCTTCGCATATGTGACAAGTTTCTAGGTAGTCAGTGGTTTACAGCACACCCCTCCTAGCTAAAGATTAAGGTTTGTAGAGAAATAATTTCCAGTCTATATCTTGGGAATTACATTGCGTGAGCAATTGGTAGGACGCTACCCAGTGCTTGATATCGAGAAGTACTGCGAAAATTGTATAATATTATGGCGAACCATGTGAAAATACTTGTGTTCTTGTAATCCCCAAGTCTGGTGATATGTGTAGAAAAACGAGCAAGCAAGGAATCAGGTTTGGACCAGAAACAGTAACGTGTTTGTGTTGAGTGGAAACGAGCCCGAATTTGTAGAACAGTTCTGAGAGCGACTTTGGTCTGCTGAGGGTGCTCTGGTCGCATACTGGGGGTGGATGACTTGTGATCATTGGCTGTGGGAAAATATCTAGTGCTGTGAGGAGTATATATGGTGCTATCCGTCTTCACGGTATATGTATGAATGATGTGAAAGGGATGATTTTGTTTGGTGCAGGATATGAATTGTATGTTTACTACATCAACACTGTACGTGGTGATATACTGCTGGGCTGGAGATCGGTTTCGTGCACTAATATTCAAGCTCCTGTCCTTGGTAGGAGAGCAGTGTAATTGAGTAGGAGTCTTTCTGTACTTGACGACATGTATGGTAGTTTGTAAGATTTAATTGCCAGTGCAATATGGCGATCTGTGTAAAATAACTGCTGAAAGTCTTGTCTGCAGAAGGAAAGAAGGCAGATGGTGCTTTGATACCGGCGGCATCAGTAATTCGGCAGGTAAATTCCATAAGAGCCAATCATAATGCTCGATTCATTCATATCCTTTGTGCTGGGTTATAGGAGCCTCTACATAGCGGAGGGAACGTTTGTGAGTGCTGGAAGCATGAAGCGTAACACATTATGGACTGGATACCACGCTAGGTCCTTGAGAAAGGCTGCATTCGACGTTATTCTGCGCTATTTTCGTAAACAGGTTCTGTTAGGGCAAGAATTTCTGTGTATACAAGCTGAGACATTAAGAAAGCGAGTGTTAACTATTGCTGGAACACTATACAATTTCCGCGAGATCGACTCAGTTCTCATTTTTACATAGTAATGTGATATCAGTATAAGATTGAGAACCTTGTCAGATGCGCTTGCAACGGTTTGCAACTATGCGCGCACACTTTGTGGCGTTGCGTCAGTCACTCTGGGCAGTTAAGCACGGTTAGATGTGTCTCTCATGTTGCACTAGGAGCAATGCACCCTGTGCTACTCTATCATCAATGGTAAAAACACATGCTGCCCGGAGGCATCTTCCATATGATATTGGCGTGAATGTGCCTTGGAGTTTTGTGATGTCAGTGTAATACTGACTCTATACTCGGAAATAGAAACAACTTTCACCTGCATCTGGTGGCGGCTCGTGGCAGTGATGGTGTGTGTACCCCTGGAGCAACTGCACTCCCGCCCGGTCACGTCAGCAATGGTGTCTAGGTGAACACGTATTTCGAGAGGGATTTCTCAGGTATCAAGTATGAAAGGGATGTCGTCACCTGATGCATGAGGGCAGCTGTGTGTGTTTTGACAGCTGATGGATGCGTCACTGTGCTGGGGCTGCATGTAGCCTCTTGTGCTGCCTAGTGGACAGGTGGTGGCAGAGGGTGCTTGAGCGCATTGATTTTGTGTCTATTGCATTATTTTGCGAGCAGGTCTGTAGGCTGTACTATATGTTATTTGGACAGTTTACGAGATGATTTCGTGTCTGCACATCAGTGTACTGCATTATTTAGGAGGAGTTTGCATGTCTGTGCTGAAATTATTTCGGTAAATTAGGAGTTATTTGTGTGTTTGGAGAGCGTTATTTATAAGTAGTTTACAGGTCTGCAGACTGTGTATTGTGACCCCAAGCACATCAGGGCGAGTGTTTTGTGTCGGTGTGATAAATATACCTATTTCTAAATAAAATGTCCCAAAGTAAAAAGAGTACACACTTTCCTTACTCTCCCCAGCAGCCCAGGGAAGGCTGAGTCCTGTTCGCGCCGTTTTCCCCCTCCAGATCACCATCTTGGATTACGTCACAGGAGGGATGACAGGACACTCTGGTGGCAGTACTATGTACTAGGTCAGCTGGACTCTAGACCTTGTGGTGTCCTTTTCCCACCATTTCCCCCTACCATCTTGGATTACATCGTGAAATGGACGACAGCGCGGTCAGGTGGTGGTACTGTGTACTAGATCCAGACTTTGTGGTGTACACACTGTTTGCAGCCATCTTGGATAACGGTACTTGCATCATCAGCTGACATTATAGCTTCCATCTTGGATTATGTCACGGAATAGATGACAGTGCTCTCTGGTGGTGGTACTGTGTACTAGGTCAGTTGGAGTGCAGACCTCCTGGCGAACACACTGGATGGTGGTGCTGTCTCTAATTGTTTAAATAAAGACTGGTGCATGATTTCGACAGTTGGCGATTAACAAGCATGTTTGCAGAGTCTTTTAGATGGATTATTATTTTGACAATTTATGAGTTGTTTGTCTCTTTGGACGTAAATGCATTGCATTATTTACGAGTGGTTTGCATGTCTGTAGGCTGCACAATGTGTTATTTTGAGAGTTTACAATTAGCAAGCGTGTGTGTAGAGTGTTATACATGAGTTATTTAGGAGCAGTTTGCAGGTCTGTATGCTGTGTGGCATGTCAGGGAGTGTGTTCTGTATCACTGTGATAAATATACTCCATCCCTAAATAAATTGTTCCAAAATAAATAAAGTACACTCCTTCCTCTGTCCAGCAGCCCAGTGTAGGCTGAGTCCTTTTCCCACCAATCCCTAGGAGGAGGTGGCGGTTGGGTGACTTACGTTAGTGGAAGTAGCCCAATTGCCCTTTCTTTCTCACCATTTTCTTATCTTAGTAGAGGTATGCAAATTGACCTTTCTTTACCACCAAAATTCAAACTTGGCGTCAGTTCCCAGGAAGAGATGGTAGTCAGATGACCTAAGTTAGTGGAGGTAGTCCAAGTGACCTATCTTCCCACGATTTTCTTAGGTTAGTAGAGATACAGGGTGTTTCAAAAATGACCGGTATATTTGAAACGGCAATAAAAACTAAACGAGCAGCGATATAAATACACCGTTTGTTGCAATATGCTTGGGACAACAGTACATTTTCAGGCAGACAAACTTTCGAAATTACAGTAGTTACAATTTTCAACAACAGATGGTGCTGCGGTCTGGGAAACTCTATAGTACGATATTTTCCACATATCCACCATGCGTAGCAATAATATGGCGTAGTCTCTGAATGAAATTACCCGAAACCTTTGACAACGTGTCCGGCGGAATGGCTTCACATGCAGATGAGAAGTGCTGCTTCAGCTGTTCAATTGTTTCTGGATTCTGGCGGTACACCTGGTCTTTCAAGTGTCCCCACAGAAAGAAGTCACAGGGGTTCATGTCTGGCGAATAGGGAGGCCAATCCTCGCCGCCTCCTGTATGTTTCGGATAGCCCAAAGCAATCACACGATCATCGAAATATTCATTCAGGAAATTAAAGACGTCGGCCGTGCGATGTGGCCGGGCACCACGGCCACATCGCACCGCTCTTGCATAAACCACGAGGTGTTCGCAGTGTCGTCTAAGGCAGTTTGTACCGCCACAAATTCACGAAGAACGTCCAGATAGCGTGATGCAGTAATCGTTTCGGATCTGAAAAATGGGCCAATGATTCCTTTGGAAGAAATGGCGGCCCAGACCAGTACTTTTTGAGGATGCAGGGACGATGGGACTGCAACATGGGGCTTTTCGGTTCCCCATATGCGCCAGTTCTGTTTATTGACGAAGCCGTCCAGGTATAAATAAGCTTCGTCAGTAAACCAAATGCTGCCCACATGCATATCGCCGTCATCAATCCTGTGCACTATATCATTAGCGAATGTCTCTCGTGCAGCATTGGGTAGCGGCGCTGAGGGGTTGCCGCATTTGAATTTTGTATGGATAGAGGTGTAAACTCTGGCACATAAGACGATACGTGGACGTTGGCGTCATTTGGACCGCAGCTGCAACACGGCGAACAGAAACCCGAGGCCGCTGTTGGATCACCTGCTGCGCTAGCTTCGCGTTGCCCTCTGTGGTTGCTGTACGCGGTCGCCCTACCTTTCCAGCACGTTCATCCGTCACGTTCCCAGTCCGTTGAAATTTTTCAAACAGGTCCTTTATTGAATCGCTTTTCGGTCCTTTGTTTACATTAAACCTCCATTGAAAACTTCGTCTTGTTGCAACAACACTGTGTCCTAGGCGGTGGAATTCCAACACCAGAAAAATCCTCTGTTCTAAGGAATAAACCATGTTGTCTACAGCACACTTGCACGTTGTGAACAGTACACGCTTACAGCAGAAAAACGACGTACAGAATGGCGCACCCACAGACTGTGTTGTCTTCTATATCTTTCACATCACTTGCAGCGCCATCTGTTGTTGAAAATTGTAACTACTGTCATTTCGAAAGTTTGTCTGCCTGAAAATGTACTGTTGTCCCAATCATATTGCAACAAACGGTGTATTTCTATCGCTGCTCGTTTAGTTTTTATTGCCGTTTCAAATATACCGGTCATTTTTGAAACACCCTGTAACTGTGGTGTGATGCATTATTCTGTTGGAATTTGAGCTTCCCGCCATTTTTCTGGGGGAGGGGAGTGGGGTTAGGTTATTGGAGGTAGCCCGATTGACCTGTCTTCCCACCAAAATTCAAACTTCCCGCCAAAAGCCGCCATCTTAGATGACATCACAGCCGCCACCTTGGATGATGTCATCGCCGCCATCTTGGATGACGTCATCGCCTCCATCTTGGATAACGGTACTTTGGGATTGTGTCCCCCTTGCCCCAATACTTTCGTGTTCCAGTCGACACCTATAAACGCCATGCCATTTCTTGCTAAGATACGATGGACTAGTGCTATGAGCTACACTGTGGAGCGAAGTTATGCAGCCATGAAAGTGACCTCTCCTAAATCTGTCCGGACTGAAACCATTGTTGTCTCCAAATCCTGTTGGGTGGGTAGGTCAAGATGTCATTGAATTATTGTACGACAAAATTAAGCTGTTAAGCCATCAATGTGTGCCTGTCTGTCAGAGCAGTAAAGCACCATATTTCGAAGTTTGAAAGTTTCATTTGGCTGTAGGTGAGTCTCTGACAAGAGGACTACATCGATCTTGTGTCGGCCAATGAAATATTGTAGATTATGTTTGTTATTGCGAACTCCAGAAGTATTCCATAGACAGATGCAAAGATCCTTTGTATGTGTGGCTATGACATTAGTCTGAGCCCTCAAGCCGAGCCAATGCTTCCACCTGTATAACTATCTTACATAGCTTGTCTTTAGCTGCCATCTTCTTTTCCCCAGCTGTGATGAGTTTGTGTTGAATGTTCTGGCTGCCAAGAAATTTGAGAACAGTTGTCAGCTCCATTAGTGCAGCATCCACATCCTTCGCTCGAACTGCCCTCATTTTTGAATGATATTTGTTACACTGTAGTCCCTGCAGTGGTTAAGCAAACAGTCATCCCTCCCATGTTGTGGTTGCAGTCCACATATGGTCCTGTGGTGGCGGACGGGCGGCCATTTGATCAGCCAGGTGAACCGTGTCAGCCATTATAAATTTCACACTATCGGGAACCCCTCTGTGGTTCTGCAGGACGTGAGCCTAATGGGCGAAGCCTCTTGAGAACTTTCTGAAATTCGCTACAGCCCTTCCAAGAAGCTGCATGTGGGGCCTGGAAACCTGCATGTTTAGGAGTTGACCTTGGAGGTGGAGTGCATTCAGTACTGGGGTGCATGGCCCCACATTTAACCAAGTATGCCGGTAGCCGACAATAATTAGATGTGTGTGTCATACATTAACAATGTTTACACGTGGACTGTTCTTTGTGGGGGTGGTAATCCTTCACCTGCACTGTCGTCAACAGAACATAGCGGATTCCATAGATGGTATCAGATATATCCCCCTTTGGTAGTGTCACAGCTGTGACTGGTGATTTCCCTGCTTCTTACATTTGAACTGGTATACATCATTTATGGTAAAGCCTTGCTCTTGTAGGTCTTTGTGCACTTCCATCATAGTAGCTGAAGGTGGTAAATCTTTGACCACCGCCTTCATATCCCTGCTGGTGACATCCTGGTAAGAGTGAAATTGTAATGGTTGATTCTTGCAAAAGTCGAGCACCTTCTGGTAATTCTTGAGGGTGTTATCGTAGAATTTTACACCACGTCCTATGTATGCAGCTTTTAAACCACCAGAAATATGTTCCTTAAGGTCGCGACACAGCTTAACATGTTTGGCACAGTTGTAAATCACTGTAGGTAGTATCTTCGTCGCGTTTGGGATGAATGGAGGTGAGGGTGGCGGGTCGCTAGTCGTAGGCTCCTACGCCGACTCTCCAGCTTAGGTGTCATATTTGTTTATAATGACAAGCATTGGTTGCACAGCTCGTCTTCCTGTGGTGAACAGACTGAAATCCCTCATTAGCCACAGTGTCAACAAAAGTTTGGCAATCCATAGAGCCACCATCTGTATTTGTTTCTTACGAGAACCTGTTGCTGTCGCTCCATGGAGTCCATGGAGTTCAACAACGATAATTCCCCAGGATCATCGTCTGTGTCCTCCTGCAGCAGTTGTTGTATATGACGTACCTATTCTAAAGCTTCTTTGCGATGAGATCAGTGATCTTCACACTTTTCCTCCCGGTGATTGGCCTTTGTGTCTGGTATAGATCTAGCCTTCATGCTTTGTTTCGTGGTGTCATGCTGCAGTTGTGATACATTGTCACCCACTGTAGTGTTCGATATGATGGCTGTGATGTGAGCCATGTCGTCGTAAAATGGGGAACCAATAACAGCCTACAATCGCCTTCACACTTCCGCCAATGCGTCCACAAGAAAGACAGTTGATCAGGCACTTCCATGAAATCGTTTGCAAGCACACCAAAAATATTATAACTGACTAAAGACGTACGCTTCGGTAAGACCTCTTTGATACTATCGAAAACTCTGCTTGACACCACTTCTTTTTTTTTCCTTTTTGCATTTCAATTCCGCATTTGGGGCTGGATAGCAGCAGCATAGGCGCTGCTCTTCAGCCGAGAGACAGGAAGTACATAACAGGGAGACATTTAAAACAACATAAATGAGAAAATATCTCAGAACCTAGATGTAAAAAGGTGGAGCATTATGGAAGAGAGTGTAGGAAAGGGGATGACTGTAAAAATGGGCATAGAAATCTAAAAAAGAATATTACACGAAAAACCACACTCTATAACGATTAGGACACAAGGCGAAGTACAGCCAGAGGATAAAGTCAAGCACGCAATTAAAATCACAGCACTTGACATCACTGTAGATTCTCACTGAACATAACACTGAAATAGCACACTGATGACGAAGAACAACCTGGGAGGATCTGCGAGCGCTACGGTCGCAGGTTCGAATCCTGCCTTGGGCATGGATGTGTGTGATGTCCTTAGGTTAGTTAGGTTTAAGTAGTTCTCTGTTCTAGGGGACTGATGACCTCAAAAGTTAAGTCCCATAGTGCTCAGAACCATTTGAACAATTTTTTGCAGGATCTGCCAGGGGTAGGGATACGAGGGAGAAGGGAAGAAAGGGGGAAGGAGAGGTGCTAGAGTGGGAGAGAGAAAGGGAGACGGTACGGGGGCGCTCCAGAGGGGGCCAGGGAGGGAAAGACAGTGGAGGAAAAAAGCAGAGGAGAGCTTGCAGAGACTCAGGAGGGGGGATAAGGAGGAGAAACCGTTCTGTGAGATGGAGGGGAGGGGAAGGGGGCCCTTGGGAGGGGAGGAGACAAGGCCAGGCTACAGTTGGCAGGAAGGGTAGACGTCATGGCGCAGTTCATCATCCAGGAGGGGGATGTACTGGAAATTGTCCTGATGAAGGGAGGGAGGGTGTGGAGGTGGAGTGTAAGAGGGATACGGTGATAGAGGCACAGCAATGGGCAGAGATTGGAGAGGAAGGAGGACACATGGGGGTGGGGGGATCAAGCCTGCAAACAGTGTAAAGGATGCAGATAAGTTGGAGAAAAAGGAGGAGGTGGGGGAAGGGGATGAGATCGTACAGGAGCTGTGTGGAGGACGGAAGGCGTATATTGAAGGCCAGGCGGAGTGCATGGCATTCAAAGATTTGGAGGGCCTTATAAATGCGGGGGGTGGGGGGGTGGGGGGGTGTGGGTGGGATGCAGAGATCCAGCAATGCTGGCATAACAGAGGACAGGAGGTATGAGGGATTTATAGATGTGGAGGATGGTGGAAGGATGCAATCTCTACGTCCAGCTGGATAGGAGTTTAAGGAGGCAGAGGCAGGTATGGGCTCCTGCTGGATAACTAGACAGTATAAACAGTATAAACCTAAAATAATGAAATTTAATTTCCAATTTTTTTTCGTTTCATAATCTCCCTGTAATATGGCACTGTACTTTAGTATTTTATCAGTTACCGTATTTGTTTATGGCACACAAGACATTCCTAGATAGAAATATGATGAACAGATGTAAGCCTCTCAGCAAATGAATTAGCCAGTGGCTGAAACTGGTACATTACAAAGATTATTTCTGGGAGCACCTCTGCGTAACCAGCTCAGGTGAAACACAGCTCCAACTATTTTGTAATAACTACCACGCTGCATCTATCAAGTTTTAGAGTTACACTGCAAGGTAAAACCTCTTCTGCAGCTGTGCGAATTTGGTGATATTTGTTATGACAGCTGGCATCCACGTAACTGGGCTAGTTGGTTAATCTGCCAGACGCTATCGAAGGAAGGCACCAAGTTTAATTATCAGCTCAAAAAAAGTTAGGCAGCAACTGTGAAACTTGATGCTCATGTTAGCCTTCTCTATATATCGACCCTTCAATATGACGCACTTTTTCCAATGATGGGTGACTTTCTGGCGACATTCCACCTCGAAATTCACCTCGTCGTCATTCTGACCTGCCAGATAATGATTTCGTCATCAGAGGAACGAGGAAGAAGCCACTGGGTGTCATGTCAGAAGAACATGGGCTCTAGAAACTACCTCAAAGAAGCAGCATGTGCGACTGTGTCCTGCGGAAAATGAACTGGGTCGTTGTGGATCAAGACCACCTACAGCAGTCTGCTAAATCTACTTACACACTCCTGAAACCACCGTTAGTGGGGAGGATTGCGTGCCTCTGTGATACCGATAGTCGTACCATACGTTCAAACACAACGGAGGGGTATCTGTTGAGAGGCCAGACAAACGTATGATTCCTGAAGGGGGGGGGCAGCAGCCTTTTCAGTGGTTGCTGGGGCGACAGTCTGGATGATTGACTGATCTGGCCTTATAACATTAACTAAAACGACCTTGCTGTGCTGGTACTACGAACGGCTGAAAGCAATGGGAAACTACAGCTGTAATTTCTCTTGGGAGCATGCAGCTCTACTGTATGGTTAAATTATGATGGCATCCTCTTGGGTAAAATATTCCGGAGGTAAAATACTCTCCCATTCGGATCTCCAGGCGGGTAATACTCTGGAGGATGTCGTTATCAGGAGAAACAAAACTGGCGTCCTATGTATTGGAGTGCGGAATGTCTGATCCTTTAATCTGGCAGATAGGTTAGAAAATTTAAAAAGGGAAATGGGTAGGTTAAAGCTAGATATAGTGGGAATTAGTGAAGTTCGGTAGCAGGAGGAACAGGATTTTTGTTCAGGTGAACACAGAGTTATACAGTATATACAAAATCAATTAGGGGTAATGCAAGAGTAAGTTTAATAATGAATAACAAAACAGGAACACAGTTAAACTACTATGAACAGCATAGTGAACGCATTATTGTAGGCAAGATAGATCTGAAACTCACACTCACCACAATAGTACAAGTTTATATGCCAACTAGCTTCGCAGATGAGGAGGAGATAGAGGAAATGTTTGATGACATAAAAGAAATTATTCAGATAGTAAGGGAGACGAAATCTAAATAGTCATGGGGACTGGAATTCGATAGTAGGAAAAGGAAGTGTGGCAAAAGACGTAGGTGAATATGAACTGGGGCAAAGGAACAAAAGAGGAAGCTCTCTGGCAGAATTTTGCACAGATCATAATTTAATCATAGCTAACACGTGGTTTAAGAATCATGAAAGAAGGCTGTATACGTGGAAGAGACCTGGAAGGTTTCATGTTGGTTATATAATGGTAAGGCAGAGATTTCGAAACCAGGTTTTAAATTGTAAGACATTTCCAGGCGCAGATGTGCACTCTGACCACAATTATGAATTGCAGATTAAATGGCTCTGAGCACTATGCGACTTAACTTCTGAGGTCATCAGTCGCCTAGAACTTAGAACTAATTAAACCTAACTAACCTAAGGACATCACACACATCCATGCCCGAGGCAGGATTCGAACCTGCGACCGTAGCGGTCACGCGGTTCCAGACTGAAGCGCCTAGAACCCCACGGCCACACTGGTCGGCTGCAGATTAATTCAGGAGAAACTGCAATGAGGTGATAATTTAAGGAGATAGGACCTTGATAAACTGAAAGAACCAGAGATTGTAGAGAGTTTCCGAGTGAGCATTAGGAAACGACTGACAAGAACGGGGGAAAGGAATACAGTAGAAGAAGATTGGGTAGCTTTGAGAGACAAAATAGTGAAGGCAGCAGAGGAACAAGTAGATAAAAAGACTAGGGCTAGTAGAAATCCTTTGGTAGCACAAGAAGTATTGAATTTAATCGATGAAATGAGAAAATATAAAAATTCAATGAACGAGGCAGGCGGAAGGTAATAAAAACATCTAAAAAATGACATCAACAGAAAGTGTAAAATGGCTAAGCAGGAATGGCTAGAGGACAATTGTAAGGATGTAGAAGCATATATCACAAGGGGTGCGATAGATACTGCCTACAGGGAAATTAAAGAGGCCATTGGGGAAAAGAGAAGCAGTTGTATGAATATCAAGAGCTCAGGTGGTAAACCAGTCCTACGCAAAGAAGGGAATGCAGACTGGTGGAAGGGGTATATAGAGAGTCTATACAAGGGAGATGTACTTGAGGGCAATATTATGGAAGTGGAAGACATCATAGGTGAAGATGAGAAGAGAGATATGATACTGCACAAAGAATATGTCAAAGCACTGAAAGACTTAAGTCGAAATAAGGCACCGGGGGTAGACACCGTTCTGTTAGAGCTACTGATAGCTTTGGGAGAACCAGCCTTGACAAAACTCTTCCATCTGGTGAGCAAGATGCATGGGACAGGCGAAATACCCGCAGAATTCAAGAAGAACATAGTAATTCCAAATCCAAAGAAAGCAGGTGCTGACAGGCGTGAAAATTACAGAACTATCAGTTTAATAAGTCACGGTTGCAAAATACTAACACGAATCACAAGAATGGAAAAACTGGTAGAAGTCGACCTCGGGAAAGATCAGCTTGGATTCAAGAGAAATGTAGGAATATGCGCGGGAATACTGACCCTGTGACTTCTCATAGGAGAAAGGAAAGATAAACCTACGTTTTTAGCATTTGTAGACTTAGAGAAAGCTTTTGACATTATTGACTGGAATACTCTCTTTCAAATTCTGAAGGTGACAGGGGTAAAATACAGGGAGCGAAAGGCTATTTACAATTTGCACAGAAACCAGATGGCAGTTATAAGAGTGAAGGGCATGAAAGGGAAGCAGTGGTTGAGAAGGGAGTGAGACATGGTTGTAGCCTACCACCGATGTTATTGAGCAAGCAGTAAAGGAAACAAAAGAACAATTTGGAGTAGGAATTAAAGTCCAGGAAGAAGAAATAAAAACTTTGAGGTTCACTGATGACATTGTAATTCTGCCAGAGACAGCAAAGGACTTGGAGGAACAGTTGAATGGAATGGACAGTGTCTTGAAAGGAGGATATAAGATGAACATCAACAGAAGGAAAACCAGGATAATGGAATGTAATCGAATTAAATCAGGTGATGCTGAAGGATTTAGATTAGGAAATGAGACACTTAAAGTAGTAGATGAGTTTTACTATTTGGGAAACAAAATAACTGATGATGGGCGAAGTAGGGAGGCTATAAAATGTAGACTGGGAATGGCAAGAAAAGCACTTCTGAAGAAGAGAAATTTGTTAACATCGAGTATAGGTCTAAGTGTCAGGAAGTCTTTTCTGAAAGTATTTGTATGGAGTGTATCCATCTGTGGAAGTGAAACATGGACGATAAACAGTTTAGACAAGAAGAGAATAGAAACTATTGAGATGCTGCAGAAGAATGCTGAAGATTAGATAGGTAGATCACGTGACTAACGAGGAGGTACTGAATGGAATAGGGGAAAAAGGAATTTGTGGTACAACCTGACTAGAAGAAGGAATCGATCGGTAGGACACATTCTGAGACATCAAGGGATCGCAAATTTAGTACTGGAGGGAAGTGTAGGGGTAAAAATCACAGAGGGAGACAAAGAAGTGAATACAGTAAGCAGATTCAGAAGGATGTAGGTTGCAGTAGTTACTCGGAGATGAAGAGGCTTGCACAGGATGGAGTGGCATGGAGAGGTGCATCAGACAAGTCTTTGGACTGAAGACCACAACAGGGCAACAACAACATTATTACATCGTACACAATACTACTTACCATTACCACAACTACTTCTACTACAAATAAAAACTACACCTACCAGCAAATATATGTCTACTGCTGCTATCGTGTCTGTCACATTCCACAATGCACTCCATTGCTTCCCGGTCCATTGGCAAACCCCGCTAGTTGCTTGGGCGCTGTGGAGGGTGCTGTGGTTGCATCTGCCTTTTCCGTAGTTTGTCGGCTCCCTGGTTGGTGGAGACGACTTCCCTGTTCTGAGGGAGCATTGTTGTTGCCGATGAGGATCGCAGCTACACGCCGGCCTGCTTCAGCTCGGTACCAGTTCCTTCGGTGGCGAGACACGGACAGCGACTGCGTTTCTATTCTGGTGTTGTTGCGATCTCCGTGCATGTGGTGTTAGTTGTACGCCTGCCGCAACTGTTCATATCAGCTGTCTTCGTTATGTTGCTTCTGGATCCCCAGTCGCAATACCTGATAGAGCACTAGATGGGGATTGATTGATAAGATATCGCGCTACCTAAACCTTTCTTGAAATAGCGTCGGCAATATTGACCAACATCAGTCATTCTGTCTTGCAACGCAGTATCTGCTCGACATCGAGTCTTTTGTGTCGATTCAGTGTTGCTGATCAGTACCAGCAGCATCGGCATACAGTGGATATCCCCAGGCTGTGCGTTGCGAACTGTCTTTTTTGACACAGGGACACTCGGAGGTTTGTCTTCGACCAGTTCGATGCCAGTATGCAGGCTAAGGACCATGGCCCGTCAAGAAATGTCTCAGTCCTCTTGTAGGATTTAGGTGCCACATTCCCAGTTCCTTTTTTAAAGTATTTTTGGGAGAAAACCACAGGTACGTCTCACTGTTTGGGCATCATCCCATCTTTTCTGCCGTAGGTGGAGGATCCGATTGTGAATTTGCTGCTTGCTTGAGGCCCGTTTTCCTATCAAATCCAGCGACTGAGGGAAGATAGTCACGGACGCCGACGGCGTCCTTTTCAAAGGAACGATGCCAACATTTGCCTAAAGCATTTCAGAGAAACCACTCAAAACCGCTGTATTCCCAAATTATGGTTATGAATACCACGCTACTCTGTCGGTGTCGTCGGAGGGATCAGTTATTTAGATGTGTCTCGCTGGAAAACGTGAAAAATAGGGAAATTTACCATTGGCTCATAAAATTCTGATTAAAAAGAAAGCAAGACATAATTATCGATAAATGGCGTTCAGCACTGTTAAATGAACGATGGGAACCTCAGTGTAAGCGTGACAGGACCAAAATTGACTTAAATTTTCATGAATTATTTGTATGAACGTTTGATGTACAGTGCAAGAAAGGTTTCGTTGCAATTTTTCTTTTTGAAAGTAAGAGTCATCATAGAAAAGAAAAGGGCATTGTGAAATATTGCATACACATGCATAATTTCCAATGACTAGGACTCAGAATGTCGTTATGGTGAAGTGTTGCCACCGCCAACTGTTCTAACGACAGGAAAGGTTCGCAGTTGCGCTAAAATTAACGGAAAAACAGAGATTAAGCAAAGCTGAAGTGCGCTTTCAGCTTTCGTCCTAATTGCACTCTCAACTGATGTCAGCATTGAATATCAAAGTAAATCGCGAAATGTTAGATAGTCAATTAGAACCCGTAACCAACAGACAGATTATATGTCGTATTTCTTCTTTCGATGCAACGTGCTCCGCACTAGCTGGAGCAACGACGGATGATCTCCGACGGAATGTGAAAGGACCGCAATGGAATGGGACGAGAGCGTTCCTTTGCATAGCAAAATAATTAATACCCTCTTCCACACACTTTACAGTGATTTTCAGAGAAAATATATATCAGTTGCCCCACCCCTTTCAAAACATTTTTATACGAATGTAGAGCTCCAGTATTTCAAACGGATTGCTGCTGTGATAGACTTATACCACTGGCCAAAAGAAAAAGGGAAGAGAACATACAGCGCGTATGAAAGTATATAGGCAGTAATATTTATCTCATAACGGCAGTACGTGCAGTAAATAATAGCACAAAGAATCATCTATTGCTAGCTTTACAACAGCTTGCGAAGGAAACTTACATACGAACAGCGTTAGTTAGAACCAACGGCTTTCACAGATGTTTTAATAATCGAAGACACAGCTTTATCTGAAAAAATGGATGAAATTAAGTTAGATGGGGCCAAGGTGCCAGTTATCATCATCAGAATCAGTCGTTTGACATTGAATGATAGATACAGACGTCTTCTAGGCTTTTCCATGAAGGGGCCAATATCTTTATCATTGAAACTTCCTGGCAGATTAAAACTGTGTGCCGGACCGAGACTCAAACTCGGGACCTTTGCCTTTCGGGGACAAGTGCTCTACCAACTGAGCTACCCAACCACGACTCATGACTCCTCCTCACAGCTTTACTTGTGCCAGTACCTCGTCTCCTACCTTCCAAAACAATTTACCATTGTTTTCCACGTGTATTCATATGACTCTTCTGATTTTGTATGTGTCACTGATATTGTAGTCAAGCGCTACTATGTTTTTTTGCGATGTGTACAGTGCGTTACTTTAGAGCCAGATAGCATTGTTGGTAAATATACACGATACAGCCGCATTAATGTGACGACCCACTACGTTCGACGTCGTCATGCAATAACCACTCATAGATGGAAGCTGGCAGCACTGACAGTAAATGGTACATAAAAAGCGTGTCTGGTGGAGCGCGGAAAACAGTCAAATCGTTGTCGTGGTGGAGAAAGGAAGCGCTTTATCTTGCGTCCTAAAGGGAATGATTCTTGACTTGCAGGCCAAGGGTGGAAGCATTTTCGAAACGCCTAAGTTTGTAAACCGTTCACATGCCACCATAGTTAAGCTCTGATCACCCAGATGAACCAAGCAGCTACCAACACTGTTTACTCAACAACCGTTCAGCGAATGTTGCTGCATATAGGCCCCTGCCATGAGGTCCCTGGTTCAAGTACTCGTGCTGTTCATTGGCTATGTGACCTTTTCAGTTGAATAACGTTTGACGCTCCATTGGACAGATGGCCGTTGGCGTGTATGGCATGAAACGTCTAGAAGCAAACAAAGAGAGAGCGTTGTGGTGTATGGAATGTTTTCGTGGCATTACCTGGATGATCTCGTCATTCTGGAAGGCACAGTGGATCAACACGCGTATACATCTATCCTTGGGGACCATGTCCACCCCTACATACAGTTTTTTCTTCCTCGGTACGATGGCATCTATCAGCAGGACAATGCAACTTGTCACACAGCTTACAGGGCACATTCGCGGTTCGAAGAGCACCAGAATGAGTTTATCCATACTTCTGCTGCCATCAAACACTCTGGATTTAAGCCCAGCTGGGAATCTGTGAATCAATCTCGATTGGGTTATTCGCACAGAGAAATCTAGCACAGTTGACCATGACATGGGAGTCGGCATGGATCCACATCCCAGTAAGTACCTTTTCCAGAACGTCACTGACTCTCTTCCTGCATGTCTCACAGCAGAATGGGCTGCAAAAGGTGGTTATTCAGGCTGTAGACAGATGGTCACATTAATGTGACAGGACAGTGTAGTTGTCAGTTTATTTCCTTCCATGGGCAGCTGGCTCTAAATGTGGGGTAATGCAGTGTTGACTACCTTACCCTATGTGAAAAACTCTGATAGCATTTGACCACTAAATGACTCACATCTAGAGGCAGTCATCTCTAGTGAACGCATCGGAGGAACAATGCAGGAATGTATGATGTATGTTCAGTCATGGGTGAAGTGGGAGAGCTGCTACTGTTTAGTGATGGGATACAGAGAAGGTGCACTTTGTCTGCAAAACAGCTGCTTTTAGAACACTTGTTAAGCCAATAATGGAATATTACTAAATTGTGATAGATCCATATCTGGTTGGACTTTCAGGGGATGTCGTGTACATTTAAAAAATTCTGCGGAGTTGGTAACAAGTCTGTTATACTCGTGGGATAGCTTCACAGATGTATTAAAAATCTGAAGTGGTAGGTGTATAATTGAATTCGCCTTTTATTTCATGACGATTGTATTATAAAAACTATGGATATTCTGTAGTCGCTCCTGAAAGTGTCTGGAGAGTAAAATAACTGTTTTCACAGAGGGGAGGGTAACAACTTTTCTTTCTATACATTCAATTCCTTATTGGAGTTGATGAAACCTTAATCTTTAATACAATGAATAGTTCCTCTGGTGCGCACCTTACGGCATTCGAGGAGTACCGAAATGTTGATTTTACGTTTCAAAATTCTGTCTTCTTTTAATAGTAAGGGCATGTAGCTCAGTGATGGATATTTTGGAATAACCCTATTCATCCAGACGTACGAAATATCGATTTCGCCAATAATTCGCTGCTGCTATCGCTAATACAGGTAATTTCCAAGAAACGATGCACAGCGATGTCGCGGCCTCACTGCAAGCAATGTATATCGAAAAGTCAACTCTCGATGCGGGAAATGCAAATTTTGTTTTCCACTTTCACAACGGAACGTTGTATGAGAATAGCAGAACGTCGCATGAGAGTAAATATTTCAGTTTTTATATTTTTATGACTGACGAGTATCTGGTAAATCTCTCTTCTGTGAGATTTTTTCCAATTTCCCTAAAAGATGTGTCAAAAGAATGTCGTGGGTATGGGGAAAAAGGAATGTTACCTACACCAGTCAAGGTGTTGTATACAACGACAATGAACCTGATGAGTAAAGTAAGCGATATTATTTTTTTAAATAAATTTCTGTGAGTGAAAAAAGTGTTGTTACCCTCTCCTTTTGAGTGACTTTCTGTTATCATTACATTCGTCTATTGTCGCCTCTCTTACGAACATCTCGAGAGTAGAGCGTTCGGTGCATACCGCTTGTATTGATGCCGCGATTTCGATGTGCACTTTTTCCTGACAATTCGTTGTACTGTACCACGAAAGAACCCTCTGTTGAACAGCTCAATTTCTGTTCGAGAAGCTATGAAACAATTAGCGGTGGCATAATTTTACGCATGTCTGTGGTAACATCTAGAAAGTAACGAGTCAGCAGTGATCCATATCTGTGGCGAGCAACAAAGATTAATATTTGAATGCTAATATTTCGTTACACGCATCGTTGGAGACAAGAGCGCGCATTTCGATAGCTGATAGGTGCCTGGCTGCAGAGAGTAGGACAAATCGAGATTTTAAGAGGAATTCGGGTAAGTACGTTGCTCTTATTTTCACATTTACTTCTTTTTGCTTTATTTTTGCAGTAACTGCTTAAAATTAATTTCGGCATGCAGCTATTTTCGAGTGATGAAACTGAACAGCCTTGTGGTACTTACCGATACGTCCATTCAGTGCTATTGTGTGTTATTCCAGAAGTAGTATAAACCGCATATAGGCATATACAGTCGCGTTTCCTACTTCGCAAATCTGTGCTCGTTGTAGAACATGTGGAACGTAATTCAAATAACAGCGCTATAACGTCAGTTGCAACAGAGGAGCATTCATTTGCGAGCTAAATAGTTATTATTAATAATATGCTACTGCCTACAGTGACGACGGATGAGACTCAAACTCACCACTAGATTTGTGGCAGTTTTTTTTATGGGCGGATACTGTCTAGCGTTCTCCTGTCATGTCATTGGTAACTTCTCTACGAACATCGGTCTACAGTTGAACTACGGATACAGAACTTTGAAAACCTTAAATTATGATGAAAGCCATTCGGCCTGTGTAGGTATTGCACCAAACTCGCCCATAATTTCCATCTGTGTGAATACAATGTGGAATTCTCAGGCACCAATATCTCACCGTTGCCAAGAATACAAAGGGGAACGAGTACTACATTCTGCTTAAATATATTGTTGACGTTAGATGGTAATAATCACTACGGTAACGACGCAAAGGGATACGAGACGAGATCTCAGCAAAAGTAACATCCCTCGTTTTCATTTTGGGGCATGTCTTATAAATGGCGTGACGACTTTTGCCCAACATGCACGCAGGAGAAACCGGATAATACTGTAGTTATCTCCCATTTCAAGTAGTGCAGCTTTAATAGAGACAAATTGCGAAAGGTATCTGATTGCTGTTTATCTGCAACACACTGCCTCGGTTAAAAGTAACGAAGTTTTGCGGATGTGCTTCGTTGTTGATCAAATAGGCCAGGCTTTTGCACTCGACAAGCTAATACGTAGACCTAACTACGGGAAATAGTTTTCAGTGTTCAGGCCATACATTTCACTGACACAAGTGGCCATAACTGTGACCGCTGCAGCCATTAGCTTCTATCTGCAGCTGAATGGTTCAAAATAAATAGTAGTGATGGCACTGGTATATGAGGTACTGGAATTCTATGAGCACAGACCTTCCGTGTCATGGGAAGGCGACGGAGTAGTCAACATGGAGCATCTAAGATGTACTTGTGCAGGTAGCTCACATACTGCAGTTGTTCTAGAATGTTAATTTCGTATCAGCTGACACCATTTGGTTTTTTGCCTGTATTGTGCAGCATATTGTCCATTCAACTCTTATGGGCTGTACCACTTTACAGTTGCCTAGCTGAGTTGATCACTGCTAACGTGTGTTTCAGGATCTCCATTAGCTACATCTGACTACAGTCTAGATAACACTGTGACGGTTGTATTCTAAAAACTCTAGAATGATTCCCTTCAAATGGTCTACCCCTCAATGTTAACATGACTCAGTTTGTTGAGTTTCTCACAGAACATTAAAAACAAGAAGATATTGAAATAAAATGTCCTAATGAAGAAATATTGAGAATTGAGTCTTCCAGATTCCTGGTATTACATATTAGTAACTACCTAAACTGGTCATTTTGCATCCTCTATCTATTGTAAACTGGAGCTACATTGGCCCAATTTCTGCCTGTCTGTTTTGTGGCAGAGAGAAAATTTCAAATACATTTTTTCTAGTACTGTCTCACACTAATACCATTAATTAAGTTATTAAACAAGAAGCCGGCCGCGGTGGCCGTGCGGTTCTGGCGCTGCAGTCTGGAACCGTGGGACTGCTACGGTCGCAGGTTCGAATCCTGCCTCGGGCATGGGTGTGTGTGATGTCTTTAGGTTAGTTAGGTTTAAGTAGTTCTAAGTTCTAGGGGACTTATGACCTAAGATGTTGAGTCTCATAGTGCTCAGAGCCATTAAACAAGAAACATCACGTCTGTTGCTGCAGTACCATAAAAAAATGGGCCAGTGTTCCCACACTCAGGGCTACTTTGGCCCACTCAGTTATTTCTTAATGAAAAAGTGATAATTTGATGTTGGGACTAAGTAAACTCAATGAATATCTCTACAGTAGACATTCAGGAGTATGAGGAACAAATAAAACACTGGGTTTTGAAGGTGAGCATAGGGAATACTGAACTTTGTTCAGAAAGTGATACAGTAAACACTCCAGTTTATAGTGTGTTTCATCACTTGACTCACAAATTTTCAAGTTACATGTTACATTATGGTAACTGTCTGGTAAGGGATTAGATTAGATTAGTACTTGTTCCATAGATCATGAATACAACACTTCGTAATGATGTGGAATGTGTCAGGTTAATAAAAGGTGTCTATACAAGATATTACATTACACAAAATATTACATGACACTTAATATTTTAATTTTTTTTGTGGGGCTTGGGGAAATTACACACTTACTATATCCAAAAATTCACCTAATTAGTAGAAAGAGTTGCCAATAAGAAATTCTTTTAATTTCCTTTTAAATGCTATATGGCTATCTGTCAGACTTTGGATGCTATTAGGTAAGTGACCAAAGACTTTTGAGGCAGCATAATTTACCCCCTTGTGAGCCAAAGTTAGATTTAACCTTGAGTTGTGAAGATCATCCTTTCTCCTAGTGTTGTAGGCATGTACACTGCTATTACTTTTGAATTTGTTCGTATTGTTAATAACAAATTTCATAAGGAATATATATAATGTGAGGCTACAGTGAAGATCTCTAGCTCTTTAAATAAGTGTCTGCAAGATGATCTTGGATGAGCCCCAGCAATTATTCTGATTACTTGCTTTTGTGCAGTGAACACTCTTTTACTCAATGATGAGTTATCCAGAATATGATGCCATACGAAAGCAGAGAATGAAAATAGGCGTGGTAAACTAATTTACTGAGATGTATATTGTCAAAATTTGCAATGACCCTAATAGCATAAGTAGCTGAACTCAAGCGTTTCAGCAGATCCTCAGTGTGTTTTTTCCAGTTCAACCCCTCATCAATGCATACACCTAGAAATTTTGAATACCTTAGCCACCGATTTCTGATCGAAGTCTATACTTATTAACGTTGTCATTCCATTTACTGTGTGGAACTGTATATACTGTGTTTTGTCAAAGTTTAATGAGAGCCCATTTGCATAGAACCACTTAATGATTTTCTGAAAAACGCCGTTTACAATTTCACCAGTTAATTCTTGTCTGTTGGGTGTGACCGCTATGCTTGTATCATTGGCAAAAAGTAACAGCTTTGCATCTTCATGAATATAGGATGGCAAGTCATTAATATATGTTAACAACAGCAGAGGACCCAAGACCGAACATTGCGGCACCCCATTCTTGATTGTTCCCCAGTTTTAGAAATCACCAGTTTTTTTGCATATTATGTGAACTGCTTATTTCAACTTTCTGCACTCTTCCAGTTAGGTATGATTTAAATCATTTGAGCACTGTCCCATTCATACCACAGTACTTGAGCTTATCTAGAAGTATTCCATGATGTACACAACCAAAAGCCTTTGATAGATCACAAAAAATCCCAATGGGTGACTTCCGGTTACTCAGAGCATTTAATATTTCATTGGTGAAAGTATATATATAGCATTTTCCATTGAGAAACCTTTATGGAAACCAAACTGACATTTTGTTAAAATTTTATTTTTACAAAGGTGTGAAGCTACTCTACAATACATTACTTTTTCAAGAATTTTGGATAAGGCAGTCAGAAGAGAGATTTGGCAGTAGTTGTTGATGTCAGACGTATCCCTTTTTTTATGCAGTGGTTTAACAATGGCATACTTCAATCTATCTGGCAAAATACCCTGCTTCAGAGAGCTATTACATATGTGGCTAAGAATCCCACTTATTTCTTGGGAACAAGCTTTTATTATCCTGCTGGAAGTGCCATCAATTCCATGTGAGGATTTATTCTTGAGAGAGATTATTATCTCCCTAATGTCAGAGGAAGAGGTGGGTGGAGTTTCAATTGTATCGAATGGTGTGGGTAAGACCTCTTCCATTAACTGCCTTGCTTCTTCTAATGAACATTTAGATCCTATTTTATCTACGACATTTAAAAAATGATTATTCAAAATGTTTTCGACTTCCGGCTTGTTGTTTATCAAGTTTCCAGTCACTTTGATGGTAATGCCGTCATCCTGTACTCTTGGCTACCCTGTCTCCCATGTAATAATATTCCAAATTGTTTTAATTTTGTTATCAGAGGTATTAATTTCAGACATGATACACATGCTTCTGAACTTTTTAATAACCTAAATTAATGTAGCACAGTAGCTTTTATAATACTTGGATGTTTCTGGGTCATTGCTATTTCTTGTTGTTAGATACAGTTCCCTTTTGTGGTTATAAGATATTTTTAATCCTTTAGTAAGCCAAGGTTTTTTTGCATGGTTTCTTATAATTAGATTTAACTACTTTCTTGGGGAAGCAGTTTTCAAATTCTCTTACAAGTGTATATATACTAAGATGGTATCTGTTCTTTCGGACATATCCGAAAGAACAGATAGCATTGGTGACCATGCAGCTCATTAGAATGAAATTAAAATGAAATGAACACCTTTAGCTGCTCACAGGCGTTGACATACGTCAACGGGGACAAATGAAAATGTGTGTCCCGACCGGGACTCGAACCTGGGATCTCCTGCTTACATGGCAGATGCTGTATCCATCTGAGCCATCAAGGACACAGAGGATAGCACGACTGCAGGGATTTATCTCTCGCATGCCTCCCGCGAAACCCACATTCTCAACATATTGTCCCGCACTACATTTGTAGTGCCCCCGCCCATTATACTCATTACTCGCAGCGCGTTGCCGATTCCCGTAAGAGTTCGGGCACTGTTTGTGCATTCGCACAGAAGAAGAAGATGGTCAAGTGGCTGGTGAGCCTTAACTATATATATACTAAGATGGTATCTGTTCTTTCGGACAGCGGTCGTGCGGTTCCAGACTGTAGTGCCTAGAACCGCTCGGCCACACTGGCCGGCCCCGAAAGAACAGATTCCATCTTAGTATATATATAGTTAAGGCTCACCGGCCACTTGACCATCTTCTTCTTGTGTGCGAATATACAAACAGTGCACGAATTCTTACGGGAATCACCAACGCACCGCGAGTAATGAGTATAATGGGAGGGGGCACTACGAATGTAGTGCAGGACAATACATTGAGAATGTGGGTTTTGCGGGAGGCGTGCAAGAGATTTAATCCCTGCAGTCATGCTACCGCTATCCTCTGTGTCCTTGGTGGCTAAGATGGATAGAGCATCTGCCATGTAAGCAGGAGATCCCGGGTTCGAGTCTCGGTCTGGGCACACATTTTCATTTGTCCCCATTGATGTATGTCAATGCCTGTAAGCAGCTAAAGGTGTTCATTTCATTGTAGTTTCTTGCAGGTGTATCATGAAATAAGCAATATTTTAAATGACTATTGGGTTCCTTGTACACCTCACCCCAGTCCAACTGCTGAAGATTTTCTCTGAAATTTCTAATTGTTGAGTCATTAATTGAACACACAACTTTGGAGGGTAGTTTTGAATTACTGAGTGGAGCTATGTCATATACTGTAACTAGCTGAGCATCATGATCAGAAAGGCCATTCTCAACAGGACAGGAATTTATGTCTTTAAACCTATCTTGGTCTATAAAAGTGTTATCTATCAATGTGCTGCTGTCCTTTACTACCTGAGTAGGAAAATTAATGACAGATGTCAAACTGAAAGAACTGAGCAAGAGTTCCAGGTCATTCTTCCTATTACACTCTTTCAGTGAATCGACATTGAAGTCCCAACAAATAAAAATTTCTTTCCCCTATCTGACAGATAGCACAACAAGGCATCCAAGTTTTCCAGGAATAAATGAAAGTTTCCTTAAGGGGACCTATATACTGTTACAATTATAAAAGAGCCCTCCTTCAGTTTAAGTTGATGGACACATGCTTCTATATGTTGCTCTAGACAAAACTTTTTTGCATCTAAGCTTTCTACAAAGTGATAACTTTTGACACATATGGCAACTCCTCCTCTCACCTTATTTTCTCTACTCATATGTGCAGCTAGTTTATAACCACTGATATTTACCTTTTCCATATCAGACACAATGTGATGCTCAGATAGACATAGTATATCTATTACATTATCAGATTCAGTGTCATCTAAACAAACCAGGAGCTCATCTACTTTACTCTTCAATCCCAGAATTAGGGGAACATGTGACAGAACAAAACAAATAATATAAATTTAGTTGTAAATCACTTTTACTTATTACAATAACACTGTAATACATAAGATAAATTGGTGGGCTAGTTTTTAGCACTTTGTAGAAAGAAAGTTTTAGATCTGAGAAGTTTTTCTGCTATCTGTAATTATAATTTGAAATCAACCATACACTTGTTTCACAGTGGCCCATGCGTGGGGTGCATTGAAACTGTTGATGGGGTACAATAATACAACATTTTCAACATTTTAACTAGTTTCATTTGTCCGGTTTTACCCAAACACACATTAACACAATAATTATTGGACTACACTCTTAACCATGAAATTATACAGGCTACTTAGACTTTGAATATAAAAACCTGAATGATTCAAAACAGTAGAATTAAAATGTCCACAACAATCAAATGAAAACACAACATTAATAGCTGTGAGGAAATACCCAGTTCGATTTTCCCATATTTATAGAAGAAAAGTCAATTCCAAATGATAAGGAATCCGCGAGTCTTTTTGTTTACTAACACTGAACAGATTTCAGGAGAATCATTTTTATTTCCATCTGGCACACTGATGCTACTTCTTCAACTGGTGGTTTTAGGAATGAATTTTCCTTTTTTGCTCTGGTTCTAAAACAGCTTACTGCACTGTCTTCTTCAGAGTCTGTTCCTTTTGTTACAACACCAATGTAAAACTTCTTGCTGCTGAAGGTTTCATATTCTACCAAAACATAATCATCTACTTTTGGATCCGTCTCCATATCCTCAAACTCATCTGGTTTTACTGATGAAATTAGTTCTTCACACATTTCTTCAATGTTGTCAAAATCATCTAGGATAATAGCATCAGCATGGTCATTGCTAGATTCTGAATCATCCTGTTTTCACTTTGTGAAAAGTGACTCTTCACTTGCAATGTTACGTTTTTGTGTTTTAAATTTCCCTGTCATACTTTAATTCCTGATGTGCTGATAGCAATGATAGTTTTGCCCTTCCTGTGGCTATGTCTCATATTTTCTTTTAATAGCTTTGGGCTAAGCATGGACATTTTCAGAAGAATATTTGAATACCTATGAATTTTCCTTTGATGAGGTAAATTCATTCACAAATTAAGGCTCCTCTCAGATGTTATTTTCCATGAACTATGACTCCTGTTCCACCAAAGCTTCAAAAGGATGGTCATTGACATAACTACATAGGAAGTCTGCATCTGTGAAGACATCTTTATCAAAAGGAACAATTCCTGTTCTGTGAAATGTTACTATTATGTTGGTTGGAATCATTGATTTCTTGTGAGTATGCTCACAAATAATGGAGAAGGTTAGCCCATGGTGTTCCACAAGCCAATTGTTAACTGCAGCATTATAAAATGCCTTAACTGGCTTAAAAATGCTAACATCTAGAGGGTGCAACTTATTGGCGTAATGTGATGGAAACAGAACTATGGCACCATTCATCTTCACTATTTCTAACACCTCACTTGATAAATGACCTCTGTTGTTATCACAGAGGAAAAAAGTTGGTTCTTTCATTTGAACTTTTAGATTGTTTAACAAAGTGATTCATCACCTGTACAAAGAGCTTTTTTGTCATCCAGCCAGAATTGTTGGTTAGCCCTAGAGTTCCAGATGTACCTTTTTCTGCAATTACCTTTGGATGTTTATGGACCATACTAGTGCAAGTTTCATTTAAATGAAATATCTGCACTCCACTTGCAAATTCAGGGCAATCTTTGTAAAGTGACTGCTGATTAATGAAAAATACCTCAACATTTGTTTCATTAATTGAAGTGACACTAGACAGACTGTATCCCTATGGTGTGTGGATACTTAATTTTGGTTTCCTCGCCAAAAATCCTTTAAACCATTCAACACTTGCTGTCTTCTGCCTACTACAATTTGAAGGGTGATGAATTTCATTAAGAACCATCATTTCATAGGGTACCTTCCTACATTGTTCAGTTGAATGACCATAAAACATTTTGAATGTTCTAAAAAGTAATCTCCTAATGTCATCTCCTGCCCCACAGAAAACACTTCCTCAATTCATAATTGGGCCTAAACTTTAGTTCACTCTGATCATCAGCATGCTTTTGTGACTTACATACATATCGGAACAGAGTTGAGTGTTCACATCTTCTATTTCAGCAGCTCCACAAATTCTCATTTCATTCTGGACAAATTTGAAAGCTTCTTTCAGTGAATCTTCAGAAAGTGAATCTATGTTTATAGTTCTTTTGTAATTATGAACCATCTTCCACAACAAAATAAATAAAAAAAGGCATTTCAGCATCAAAGGTATAAAAAGGCATAAATGTATTTCAACTTGTTAAAATTATTTTAAAAATTAGAAATTTTAGAGTAATGTTTGTATTTTTGAATCATTTGAGGTGGACTGAAACATTTCAGTGTGCCCCAATGATACATGTTTCAATGTGTCCCATTGGCAGCCATTTTTAAATTAAATCAATGGTGGGTAGTTCACTTAAGGTTTACTCTTTAGGTGTGCCGCTGGCCAAATTCAAATATATTGCAGGAAAACTGTTTTGTTTCACTGTGCCCTGTGTTTCACTGTATTCTATGTTCATCTATATCATATGTTAAAGATACACTACAGTATGGATACCAACGTTGTTACACAAATTGCATAAGTTCAGGTACTTGAAAATAGCCACACTTTGTTAGTAATGTTGGACTGATAAATCTTAGTAAATCTTCCGAATGATAAAATAGTCTATCTTTTTGTTCTGGTCGTGTAGGCCATTGTCTTTCTTCTTTGTTGTATACAAGTATGGCACATTGTCCAACTGCTCCTTTGGTTTTCAATATATTGTGGTGCTAGACATCATCTTGCATATCAGAGAAACTTTCAGAATCACCAACAGATTATAGCACTGTTTCATATTCATTTCGGAAATACTTTTGTCTGAACTAAAAGAACCCCATATTTTGCAAAAATGTGCAACATTTTACAGAAGTATAAAATATATTGCCTGAACTGAATTTCACACAAATGGAAGTCTCTTACCTTATTACCTAATAATGACAGAATACAAAATTACACTCACTAAATTTTTAGCTTAACTTATGTGAACACTCTAGACAGAAATTTCTGAATTTTAATAGCTATTGCAATAATTATGATTAACAATGACTCCATTGCTGAAAATGCAATATTACTCCATGAATCTCACAGCCTTGTAGATTGTTCTTCTTACACTGTAAATACATACTAGCTTCTTTACTTCATGCTAATGGTTGTAGTTTTAGCAGGAAAAAACTTAAACCTTTTTCTGACCATTGGGCCAAACTTACTTGCAAAGGGGCAAAGTAACCCTAGCTTATGGTATATAAACCACTGAATTTGACATTATTTGCCATTCACTTTATAGCATCTGCTTGTGACATGGAAACAATAAAAGCTGTATACTTTTGGTATTTCCATTCACTTATTAGATAAGGCATCATATTCTCGAAAAATCAATCCCAAGCAAATAAAATACTTATAGTATGAAAGAAGATCATCAGAATTATGAATAGAGTTCACCCTAGATGCTCATACAAAAATATATTGAAACAGCTGCGGGTACTGTACTGTCACCATTAGTTTCAATGCATGTCTTTCACTTTTCTGCTCTGTCAACAATAATTGTGCAGTAAAAAAAAAAATAAAATAAAATAAAAAAAATAAAAATAAAAAAAAAATGTTCTGGAATGCTCGTACAACTCTTTATAAGACTATTTTGACAGTGTGCAATACTTCAATAAATGAGTTTTATATATGAATTAGACTGTGAGGCTTACAATTTGTTTGTGTGATTATTATTACTGCAGTCATCTGAGCACAGGACTCACACTTTTCATGTATTGGCTTACATATGATTTAGACTGTAAGCCTTATGACCATTCATGGATGGTTTTCACTGTAATAATTTGATGTGCTCTACACACTAGTGATACACTCACATCCAGGATACACGGAACTCAAAAATCAATAAATAAAGTAACACAGACAGTTGGTTTTTTCTTCCAGAAATTCTGAATGGACAATGTTATTGGTAATAAATGCTCCTATATTCAATTTGTCCAGAGTCTGCTTTCATCAGATCTGCACTAAGATAGTTTTTTCTTAACACATTTCAAATTCCCCCATCTGGGAGCAGTTAATTTGCAGTCTGTTCCTGTGACCATTGTAGTGGTTTAAGTGGTAGTAAGGGGATGCTCATCAGCTCCATGATGCTATTAGCCTTATCAACTGTATTTGCAAATGCCGTGAATGAAAGGCTTACTCACTGTACACAAAATGTTCGTATCAGGAGAGCTCTCCCCACTTTTGTCTGCTCCTTGTTGAGTAGATTTTCCAGGATGAAGGGGATTAATTAATCAGCAGATCTTATGTCCCACTGAAGATGATGTATCTCGAGTGAACTACTTTGAAATTTAAAAGGGGAACAACATTTGTAGTCACACAGTAACTGTATGCCAACTACAGTAAGATTTCAAATCAACTTTAATTTATAGTAGAATAATGAAGATGGCAAGACTGATCAGAAAAGCATTAAATAGGAACTTTGCTTGCTCTTCAGATGAATGTGACTAGAGCCAGTAAGACCCAATGACAAGAATTAAATTTTATTTGCATAACATATATTTCTGTTTCTCTGAGTAAAAATTGCCACATGGCCATTTGAATGATTTTTCATCAATGGACTTGCGGTTTACTAACATTTTATCCTTGGAAACCCATACTCTATGTAAGAGAATATATTGAAAAATTAAAATATGAAAGATTCAGGATGAATTTTAGTAAACTAGTGTGCTTTTTAATCAAATTTCTTGTGTCTTTTTCTCTTCTCTAGTCAGGAAATTATTTCTATATATCATTCTTAGCCATATACTCTCATACAATTCTAAGTCTTCATGTTATGCATTACACAGAAACTTATGCATACCGGTACTATGTAGTTGGATATCTGTTTTATTTATAACTGTGGGCAGCATATATTGCCTGATGTCTTTGTTACTACTGCAGCCTCTGTGGAGAAAGTTATTCACATGTTGCTCTGTGAAGCCACCAGACTCAGAAGCATGTCATTTGAATGCTGATGATGGATGAAAGTTTCATCAACAGGCTTTGACTGACAAGGGCATTATAAGCAGAAATATACACAGCATGATTGCCACATGATTTTTACACTTACATGCCAATACAATTTACTGAGTTAGGTGATGCAGTGGTAAGCACATTGAACTCGCATTCAGGAGGACAACAGTTCAAACTCGCATCCGACAATCCTGATTTAGGTTTTCTATGATTTCTGTAAATCACTTCAGGCAAATGCCATGATGGTTCCTTTGAAAGGGCATGGCCAGTTTCCTTCCCATTTCCTATCCAATCAAATTGGTCCGATGACCTCGTTGTTTGGTCCCCTCCTCCAAAATCCTCCAATCCAAGAGCCAACCAGCCAGTACAGTTTCTCTGTAATGGTATTTAGGGCTAATAATGAGATTAAATTTATGATGAAACGTATAATTCACAGTTACAATACTAGAAGTATTAATGTTTTGGTACAGACTAAGTGATCCCACCTGGGACTAAGAATAAAATTCTATGTTTTTGTTGTTGTCTTCAGTTGGAATATTGGTTTGATGCAGTTTCCATGATGCTCTATTCCATACAAGCTCCTTCATCTCTGAATAATTGCGAAATGAAATGTCGCATGGCTGAGGCTTACCATCGAGTAAACCATTCACCTGGCATAAGTCTTTTGAGTTGACACCACGTCGGCGACTTGCATCTCGATGAGGATGAGATGATGATGATTAGGACAACATAGTACCCAGCCCTTGAGCAGAGAAAATCTCCGATCCAGCCAGGACTCGAACCCAGGCCCCTTGGCATAACATTCTGTTATGCTGACCACTCAACTACCAGGGCCGACTCTGAGTAACCATTATAACCCACATTCATTTCAACTTGCTTATTGCACAGCCAAGTTAATGAAGTCCACAAAATGATGACACGGGAAAAGAGAATGTGTAGTCACAAATGTTTGTGCAGCGGTAGGGGGGAGTGTTATGAACAATGTACTAAAAATGCTGACCTGTGGGCTGCGTGTGTGTGTGTGTGTGTGTGTGTGTGTGTGTGTGTGTGTGTGTGTGTGTGTGTGTGTGTGTGTGTCTGTGTGTGGCAAACTGTGACATTTCGTAAAGATGTTTTCCGGTACAAAATTAAACTGCATTAACTTTCCTACAAGAAAGATCCTATTCAGTTTTTCTCTCTGCTAAACCCACTCTGACTTCCTGCTCAACCACTGCTTCCCCTTCATGCCCTTTGGCTCTTATAACTGCCATCTGGTTTTTGTATAAGTTGTGTATAAGCTTTCGCTCCCTGCATTTTATTCCTGCTACCTTTACAATATCAAAGAGTGTATTCCATTCAACATTGTCACAAGTTTTCTCTGAGTCTACAAAAGCTAAAAACATAGGTTTGTCTTTCTTTAACCTATCCTATAAAATAAGTTGTAGGGTCCGTACTGGCTTGTATGTTCCAACATTTCTCCAGAACCAAAATTGATCTCTTCCACAGTCAGCTTCTAGCACTTTTGTATTCTTTTGAAAATAGTTCCTTTCAGTATTCTGCAACCAAGATTTATTAATCTTGCAGTTGGGTAATATTCACATGTGTGTCAACATCTGCTTGCATTGAATTTAGAATTACTGCATTCTTTGTGAAGTCTTAGAGAATTTCCCCTTTATAATACACATATCTTGCACACCAGGTGGACATGTTTTGTCATGGCTGTCACTCTCAAGGATATCAACAGTTCTGAGGGAACATCATTGTCTCCAGGGCCCTAGTTTTGGCTTAGGTCTTTCAGTGCCCTGTAAAATTCTTCTCACAATAACTTATCTCCAATTTCCTCTTCATCTACCTCCTCTTTCCTTTCTATAATATTGCTATCAAATTCATTTCCCTTATGTAATCACTTTATATATTCCTCCTGCCTTTCAGCTTTCCTTTGTTTCTGTAGTAGTGGTTTTCCATCTGAGCTGTTAATATTCTTACAGCTGCTTCTTTTTCTCCAAAAGCCTCTTCAGTATATCAGTAGGCAGTATCTACCCCTAGTTATATGTGCATTTATAGACTTACATTTCTCCTGTAGGCATTTCTGCTAGCTACTTTGCCCTTTATTTCTACTAGGGCTTTTATTTTTATCAACTGCCTTAACTATTTCATCTCTCTAAGCTATTTATTCATAATTTACTGTTTTTATTCTCCCTGTTTCAGACAGTTGTTGCCTAATGCACTCTTTGAAATTCTCGACAACATTTAAAACTCTCTTTCAACTTATCCAGGCCCATCACCATTCCTACCTTTTTGCAAATTCTTCAGTTTTAATCTGTAATTCACAACCAATAAATTGTGGTCCGAGTCCACATCTGTTCCTGGAAATGTCCTGAATCTCTGTATTACAATTATGTAATCATTCTGAAATCTTCCAGTGGCTCCATTTTTCTTTTATGATTCTTAAGAGTAGTTTCGATTCGAGATTAGACTGGATTCAGTTTTCGTTCCATAGACTGAAAAATGAAACGATTCTCATAGATGTGGAATGTGTCAGAAAGTATAACATAAAAAACATAGAACATTTCAATATTATACTCACTTCCTTGATCAGTTGTCAAGAGATTGTCAAAATATGTCAGTGATTACAGTAAACTGAAATTGCTAATACTTACAGAATTAATACACTCTCAGAATGAAACATATTTATGTACTTTTAATGTAGCTCTTGTACACAAAATACCTCATCTTGACTGTTGTGACCACGTTCTGTCAAAACTGAAATCTTAACAGACTTTTTTTACTTAAGTTGGTCTAGCAGTCCCTGTTAAGATATTCATCTATGGAGTAGAATGAGATGCCTAGCAACAAGTCTTTCGAACCCTGTTTAAACTGTGCTTATCCGAAACCAAGTTTTTAATGGTTACTGGAAATTTATTTAAAATGTATGTTCCTGAATATTGAACTGCTTTTTGGACCAAGGTAAGTGATTTTGGGTCTCTATGTAGGTTGTTCTTATACCTAGTATTGAAACTATGCATTGAGCTATTGGTTGGAAACAGATATCTGCTGTTTGCAACAAATTTCATTAAGGAATAAATATTCTGAGAAGCATTGGTTAGAATATCTAGTTCCGTGAAGAGGTTTCTACATGATGTTCTTGAATTTACACCACAAATGAGACTCAATGCAGGGTTCTGCACTCTAAAAACTTTTGTTAGCTTTGAAGAGTTACCCAAAATATGATCCCATATGACATAATACAGTGAAAGTAAGCAAAGTATTGAAGATTGTTGTATTTATATTTCCTACAGCTGATGTCATTCACATTGCAAATACAGACTTGTTTAGGTGATTCAGCAATTCTGTAGTATACCTTTCCCAACTGAATTTATTATCAAGTTGTAATCCCAAAAATTTAGCACTGTTAACCTCTCTGATCTACATATCTTTATATGTTATACACATCTATTACTGGTTCTGAACTGCATATAGTGGTCTTTTCAAAGTTTGCTGACAGTGAATTAGCCTTAAACCATTTATTAATTCACTCAAAATTTGATTAGCAGCCATTTATGCTGTGGACCCTCATTGAGGCCATCTTAAGTTCTCCTGTCTATTATTTTTATCATCCTTCCTCCACTTAGTATGCATTTGTGCTACCACATTTTCTTGTACTCAGTTTGGATGTATTTCATTTGCTCCATCCTGTCTTCTGTTTCTGCTATCACCACCTCTTTCCTAATGTTGGTCTCTTACATTCCCATTAAAATCACTTGCTGCATAGTTTTGATGCTGAGACCTTTGGTACCCATAATCATTTCTCCCACAATTTTATCTACTGAAATCAGAATTCCTTCCCCATGATAATTATCCTCTTGATTAAAGTTCTGTCAACTACTTCTCTCCATATACCTGTCTAATTTATCAGCAAATATCAAGAACTGGCCTAGTGACTTGTCAGATCCTCCACCAGACCCTATTGTAGTGTCTGAGGCAAACTTCTTGTAACTGCACCAGTTTGAGTCATTTTATCAAAAGCTTTGTCTGAGTGCACTAATTTCTTTAATTGGTTCCTGCAGAAACCTTTGATTCCCTCTTGATTATATCCTGTTCTGATTCTGACCACAATTTATTCCAGAATCTTTCTTCAAAATCCTGAAATGATTCACGCTGACTAAGGTGAAGATTTTCCCATGATAAAGCTTCTCCTCCAAGGGAGCTTTTGAAAAATTTAAGTCTTTAATTTTCTGTCATACCAGAGAGGAAGTTATCTTTACAATATTGTGAAAAATTGAAAGGTTGTAATCTGGACCACGCAATGCCACAGCTTACACATGCATTTTTGGTAACAAAGTTTTCTTGGACTTCTACTAATTGCTTGTATACTACAGTCTCCTTTAAATTACGTTATTCATTCTAGTCATTACAGTTTCCTGAAATTAGCAGAAGTTCATATTTTTAGACTTTAATACACACACTTTCAAGGTCATCATAAAATTCTTCTTTTATTCCTTCACCTGTCTCCTCAGTTGAAGCATGGATTGCTATTATGGATTTATTCCCAAATATTACTTTTATCTTCTGCTTGCAGCAGCTTTTATTTGTGTGTGTTCAAATTACAGTTTACACAAATTGTGCTTCAAATTGATGTTTCTCTTCTGGATTCCCAATAGTACAGAAAATATTAGAACATATCTACCTTTTCTCTCTTTGATCCATCCCATTTCTCATAAAGCCACAACATAAAAGTCATATTTTTTAGATTCTTCTGATATTTATTTCATTTTTCAGGTTTTAAAAATGTTAATATCCATGTTTCTATTGCCATTTCTGTTATCCTTTTCCATCACCTGGGCCATGTTTGATGGGTCATGAAATACTTTCCTAGGCTCTCACTGAGGTTTCTTTTTATTTTAGTATAATTCCCCATTGCATGAAAAAGAAATACAGGGTGTCTGGTTTAAACGTATAATAGCATAACATGTAATAATGTGAGAAATACGTGAGATATTTATTGATAGTATGTTTCTACATGTATGGTAATTGAAACTTTTTTTTACTCATTTAATACATCTCATTATGTGCACTGTTAATGGCACAACAGACATCTCTGTGGTACCACTTCTCTCCATGTGTTTTGCAGCATTGCTGGCATAACATTTGTGATAGCTCCACAAATGCGATGGCATAGATCTGGTACATCTGAATCATGAGGGCTCTGCTTTAATGACATATATATTAATTCAACAATATCTCCTGGAACTCTGTGCTCAGTATGATTGTCTAACATTGAAAGCAAATCCCCAGCTTCTCAAAGTCACTTGTCGCACTTCCTGATTGCTACATCATAAATGGGAACACTGTCAGTTGGTTGCAGTCCATACTCACAACAAAACTGGCATTGTACCAGTGTAGCAGACTTTAGCTCCATGAGAAAGCACACAGAACACCTTCTGCTGTGGAGTCAACATGGCTAAAACTGCCACTAAATATCTCAATTATGTCTCAAGTAATTAAATTTTATGTTATTATATGTTTAATTGGGACACCCTGTACATATACAAGGTGGTCCATTGATCATGACCAGGCCAAATATCTCACGAAATAAGTGTCAAACGAAAAAACTACTTGTCTAACTTGAAGGGGGAAACCAGATGGCGCTACGGTTGGCCTACTAAATGGTCTTTCATAGTTCAAACAGATATCCATTTCGTTTTTTTAAAATAGGAACCACTATTTTTTATTACATATTCGTGTAGTACGTAAAGAAATATGAATGTTTTAGTTGGACCACAATTTTTGCTTTATGATAGACGGCGTTGTAATAGTCACAAACATATGGTTCACAATTTTAGATGAACATTTGGTAACAGGTAGGTTTTTTAAATTAAAATACAGAACGTATTTACGTTTGAACATTTTATTTTGGTTGTTCCAATGTGATACATGTACCTTTAAGAAATTATCATTTCTGAGAACTCATGCTGTTACAGTGTGATTACCTGTAAATACCACATTAATGCAAATTTTGGGCAAAATGATGTCCGTCAACCTCAATGCATTTGGCAATACGTATAATGACATTCCTCTCAACAGTGAGTAGTTCGCCTTCCGTAATGTTCGCACATGCATTGACAATGCGCTGATGCATGTTGTCAGGCATTGTCGGTGGATCATGATAGCAAATATCCTTCAACTTTCCCCACAGAAAGAAATCCGGGGACATCAGATCCGGTGAACGTGCGGGCCATGGTATGGTGCTTTGACGACCAATCCATCAGTCATGAAGTATGCTATTCAATACCGCTTCAACCGCGTGCGAGCTATGTGCCGGACATCCATCATGTTGGAAGTACATCGCCATTCTGTCATGCAGTGAAACATCTTTTAGTAACATTGGTAGAACATTACGTAGGATATCAGCATACATTGCACCATTTAGATTGCCATTGATAAAATGGGGCCCAATTATTCTTCCACCCATAATGCCACACCATACATTAACCCACCAAGGTCACTGATGCTCCACTTGTCGCAGCCATCATGGATTTTCTGTTGTCCAATAGTGCGTATTATGATACTTTACGTAACCGCTGTTGGTGAATGACGCTTTGTCGCTAAATAGAATGCGTGCAAAAAATGTGTCATCGACCCATAATTTATCTTGTGCCCAGTGACAGAACTGTACACAATGTTTAAAGTCATTGCCATGCAATTCCTGGTGCATAGAAATATGGTACGGGTGCAATCAATGTTGACGTAGCATTCTCAACACCGACGTTTTTGAGATTCCGATTTTTGTGCAGTTTGTCTGCTACCGATGTGTGGATTATGCGCCACAGCAGCTAAAACACCTATTTGGGCATCATCATTTGTTGCATGTTGTGGTTGACATTTCACATGTGGCTGAATACTTCCTGTTTCCTTAAATAACGTAACTATCCGACGAATGGTCCGGAAAACTTGAATGATGTTGTCCAGGATACCGAGCAGCATACTTAGCACACCTCCATTGGGCATTTTGATCACAATAGCCATACATCAACACGATATCAACCTTTTCTGCAATTGGTAAACGGTCCATTTTAACATTAGTAATGCATCACAAAGCAAATACCATCCGCACTGGTGGAATGTTACATGATGCCACGTACTTATACGTTTGGGACTATTACAGCGCCATCTATCACAAAGCGAAAAAAGTGGTACAACTAAAACATTCATATTTCTTTACGTACTACACAAATATGTAATAAAAAATTGGGGTTCCTATTTAAAAAAACACAGTTGATATCCATTTGTCCTATGGCAACACCATCTAGCGGGCCAACCATAGTGCCATCTGGTTTCCTCCTTCAAGCTAGATAAGTTTCGTTTTTTGTAGTTTTTTCATTTGATGCTTATTTCGTGAGATATTTCGCCCGGTCACTATCAATGAACCACCCTGTATACTGAAGTACTGCCGGGGTGGTATTATGTTGAAGTTCATGGTGCTAGGAGTGTTTGATGACTGATTGTCTTGACACTGTCAGAACATATGTAGTGTAAAGTGATAAGAAAATTCCAAGACTGGGTAATAGGTTCAAATGGCTCTGAGCACTATGGGACTCAACTGCTGAGGTCATTAGTCCCCTAGAACTCAGAACTAGTTAAACCTAACTAACCTAAGGACATCTCAAACATCCATGCCTGAGGCAGGATTCGAACCTGCGACCGTAGCGGTCTTGCGGTTCCAGACTGCAGCGCCTTTAACCGCACGGCCACTTCAGCCGGCTGGGTAATAGGGTTTGACAGGCATTTTTTTGGTTGTAGGGTATATGTGGGGAGACATTGAGTATGGAAGTGATGAATGATGATTTCAGAGGTGCATTTCATAAATGGAGCACACAATTAAGTGTGCAGGCACAGAGATTCCAGCATTGCTGTATAATAATCATAAGTATCGTTTTGGCATGCTATCTATGCCAATTGTTTGTTCCACCCTTATGATGACCTTTACTTATTTACTGTTATTTCATCCCATATAGGTTAGGGTGGACTGTCAGTGGTCCAAAACTGAGGCTGCTGTTCAGTGATTTGCTTTATAGAATAAAAATTGTTGTTCAAAAATTTTACAGTTTTCTTAGACACATTAAATGTTAATTATGTGATTGAGTGGATGTTCTATATAAAGAGAGAGAAATGGTTGGTTTTATTTGGATTTTGTCAAGTTGAATATGATTGTGAGCGTTAGGTATATGAGGAGAACTATCACCATAGCAGAGGAAAATTGGTAGGAGAATAGAGTGTTGTGAAAATCTGAAGGATAAAGCATTCAGTAGCTGTGAGTTTGTTGGTGGAGAAAGCAAATGTGGAGGTTGTGCATAGGACTATATGGTGATAAGATAGTTGGGAACAGATTTAAAACCAAGCTTCTGGGGAAGGTGGTGGAGAAAATAGTTCTGACATGGAAAGGAGAGGAGAATTCTATTAGGTACCGAGGGATGAACAAATGTTAGGATGGATTTTCTGGTCAGGTGAGGTGAGTTATTCAAATTTCCAATTGGAGATGATATACAGTGTGTTTCCATAAGAGCATGCAAAAATGTAACAGGACATAAAGAATGCTCCACTGAAAAATTTGAGGTAGGGTACCTGGGATCAGAGAAGCCAGCTTAAGGAGATGTGGAAGTAAACTCGTCTACGGCTTTGTCTAGCATAACGTTTTTCCAACTTATTTACAACTACGATGCATACAAGTTTACACATACTATGCTGTGTATTTACATGTGTATTCTTTATTTTCTGCAAGGAAACATGCATTACTAGGAAGCTGTGATGCAGATTTTATTTACTTTACTTGTTCATAAGGTGGCTGCATTGTATTGTATTTACATTGCCCCATGACAGAAAGTGCTACGAATCAGTAACCAACCCATTCATTTCTCAGTGCTACTCAGAGATCTACATTACAGTGCCATGGAATGGTACAGGTACAGTTTCACAGAACTCACAGACATGCATCTTTTATAGGGGTCAGTACATTGCAATGCTCTCACTTCTGTAATGCTGTACAGGGAAGAATTTCCTAACAGGCATCAACTGTCATGATGAATGTTTATTTCTCTTGATCAGTGAATGCAGAAGACTGGTTCATTGGAAAGAAGAAATGAGGGACCGGGAATGGTTCATTGGAAAGAAGAAATGAGGGACCGGGAAACATGAGGGCCACTCACACATCCAGTTTTGAAGAGGATGTGCTGGAATATGTTGTAGTGGACCCCACTACAAGTACTCATTGTATTGCATGTGAAATGTGCACTGCACATACTAGTGTGTGGTGAGTACTCGACAAACAAAAATTACAACCACATGATCCAGAAAGAGTCCATGTAATGCTTGTGGCTCACTTTGCACCAAGGCTCACACTGTGTCAGTGGTTGCTCCAACAATGGATTGATTGATGAGATTTCCTCCAAAATGTGCTATTTACTGACAAGGCCCAATTTGACTGTGATGGTTTGCTGAATAGCAGGAATAGCCTTTGCTGTTCGTTATAGGATGTGGGCACAACATGACAGTTTGCCGCATCACTGTGGATGTCCGTAACAATCTCGATGCTGTAATGCCCGGTCACTGGATTGGAAGAGGATGTCCTATCCCATGATCTGCGAGGTTGCCTGACCTGATTCCCCTGAATTTATCAGGGTGCATCACAATCTTGTTTGCCGATGTCATGCTTGCATTGAGATTGATGGCTATCAGTATTAATACATTTTCTAAGATGTCATTGTGTTAGTGATGGTGTTTGCAGTTAACTGTAAGTAATGTAAATAAAAAAGTATGCGGTAATGTGCTATAATCTCCTTTAGCTGGCTTCTCCAATCCCAAGTTCCCTACCTCAAATTGTTCAGTGGAACATCCTCTATGTGCCCTTATATTTTTGTGTGTTCTTACAGGAACATCCTGTATAGTGTGTATATGCATAATATTGGGGAGTGTATTGTTGTAGATGTAGAGGATTACTAGAATTGGAAGTTAACTCATTGAAGAATATGATGAGAGTGCTAGAATTTTGCAGATGTAGAAATAAAGGAAACTTGGCATAGATGAGGATATGGAATATTGTGGATGTATAAATGTTCTATGTGAAGGAGACTACAGCGTGTCACCCGCATAATATATAATCCATTTTATCTGAATCATGCTTGCAGCTGCAAAGTCAGATCTGCTCCCACTGTCATGTATTATCCATGCTACCAACACTCCTGCTGATACAAATAACTTCACCCTTTCCTGTGACTGGATACCATTTTCCAAAACATTTGTCCTATCCAGTGTATCTGTATGCTGCATGAAATCAACCTAGCTGTTCACTCTATGTTATAAATCAACTTCTAAGGTACATTGTCTTGTAAACAGGTACATCCCTTTTTAACTGTCTCAGCATTTTAGTTTAGTCCCCTCCATATTCACAAAAAGTTGTTAAACATGTACCCTACTGCTTCTTCCCTTTCTTGATCTTGTGAAATGTGACCAAGGTTATATAAACTGAAGTTCATATAGAGACATACTGAGAGTTGTTCTTCACAGGAACCATTCATGAAGGGAACAGGAAAGGGAGATGTGAAATACCCTCTGCTACACAATATAAGATGACTTTCCAAGAATACATGTGGATGTGGGAACTTCCATTACTATACAAAAGCAGTAGAGGTTCTTAATTTCAATATGTGTTAACCCCATGAGAGAAAAACTGGCCACATTTGAGTGGATTATAGCGACTGACCATGGATAAATATGACAGATTTTGTAAAACATGCAGGCCCTGCCTATGCTTCAGTGGAGGCATGATCTGCACGCCATTATGTGCAGTTCTCATAACTGGTGATCCCAGCACCCTAGCTGGGCACATACGTGGAAGCCTCTGGGACAAGCCATGTTCAGAAAATCCATTGGTTTTCCTGTGATTTTTATGTGATAGCAAGTTTTAGTTGCTACAAGCGAAGTGAAGGAGTGACCCAATCATCACAACAAAAAACTTACATAATACCTTGCTTGTGGAATTTGACTCATGAACATTACATGAACAAGAACATTGGGCATACAGAGAGGTGGTTGAAACAGTTATAGATGGTATTCCAACTGTGAACCAAAATTTAATAACAGATAACATACAAAATTTTCAATGAAGTTTTGGAAAGGAAATTCTTCATTGTGTGCCAATGTTGTTAGTTATTGCCACATAATTATTAAAGACATTTTAAACCTGTCTTTGCATCTTCAAGGAAATGCATATTTTGGCACAAATCATGTATTGTTTTACTGAAATAAAACATTATCAGTGGTCTGTAATGAAACATATTTACAATTTGGCTTGCTATTAAGATCTAAAAACAGGGTGATACAAGATGTGACAACATAGCACTCAAACAGCTGTCAACTGCGACTTTTTTCTATTTGGTATTATCTAAATTAAGGAATTTAAATAACCAGGCCATACATCCATTAACGATTAAATCTTCCTAAATCTCTTCGCACCTTCAGAGCTTTCCCTGTATGCATTGTGGTACTGACAACCCAACAACCCACTCTCATTGACTCAGTGTGGTGTTGCAGTTGGACATCTGAAATATATCCCCACTGTGCCAAAAAAAATATATATATATATATATATATATATATATATATATATATATATATATATATATATATATATATACAATAATCGTTTAATCCCCTGTTCTTGCCCAATCCATATAGACTGAATCTTCTCCATGTGTACTGCTGTATCTGACATTAACAGCTGTAGCTGATCCCTATCAAAGATACCAGTTTACTAACACCCTCTGGGATGAATGCCTTCTCACCCAATGAATGCATAAATCATTTTAAATTACTTGAATGTGGGTTATCAGAGGAACATCTCTACAGAAGGAAACACACATTTTCCCTGAGTTTCACAAAAGTTGCGAGACTCCACAAAAAACTGTGTTTTCTTGTGTAAGACTTCATGAAAATTAATAGGGGAAAAGAGAAATTGTGAATATTCTACAGAAATCATCCATAGATTGTACTTCTTTGACAAGTGTGAAATTATTTTGTTCAAGAGTGATAGAAGAATCTACTAATGCATGGACACATAACTCTGTTCCTATTGATCAGTGCAATTTCTGTCTCAACTACTATATAAAGCATCACCTGCTGTATGTAACCAATCTTCTATTGTGTCAGTCCAATAATTACAAATCTAGCATGTTTTTTCCTTGACCCTGAGAAAGCACAGAAAGTTGTACCGCATTCCCATGTCCTTTTCGTAGTGCAGACTTATACATGCACAATCAGTTTTACCCATTTCACTGCATACTTTCCACCAAGTTGTTTTTAATTCTAAATACATACTCTGTTAACAGTGTGAAGCATATGGCAGAGAATATTTACAATTGCACCACCTATTATGGTTTGTTCATGTGTACTTGCATATTGAGTGTGGGAAGAATGATAGCTTAAATGCCTCTTTGCATACTGTTATTAGTCTAATCATGTGACTGCGCTCTCTTCAGGAGCTGTACACAAGGGGTAAAGTATATCTCTATATTCTTCTCCTTGTTGGAATATTGTAAGTAAGGTGTTCTGCGGCAGTTGGGATGTATCCTCAGGTGCCTGCTAATTCATGACTTTCAGCATTTCTGTAATGCTCTCCCATGAGTCAAATGAACCTACGACCATTTATGCCACCCTTCTTTGCTTTTGCTGAAAATCCCTTGTTAGTGCTCTTTGCTTATGTGTACCATGCACTTGAGTAATATTCTAACATGAGATGCACAAGTGTTTTATATGATTCTCCTTGGAGACTGAGGTCATTTTCCCAGTATCTTACCGAAGAACCAAAGTCGGCTACTTGCTTCACTCCATTTCATTTTCCTCTCAAATTGATACATACAAATATGTGTATGATTTGGCTGATTCCAGATGTGACTTATTGTTATTGTTGTCATAAGGTACTACTTTTCTAAATTGTCAATCATATATCTTCATTATATTCCTCCCCACTGTTGTACCCTAAAGCATTGCCTTCTGTTCACTTCCAAATATGTTCTTCAACAATGTATACACTCACTAATAAAAATCTTCTACTTGCTCCTCAAATTTTCCTCTGATCTCGACCAAACGGAACCCAAATGCACAAGCTATATGTCAAAGTAATTCAATGGAGAATGTATCTCACTGCAACATGATGCTCTGTGTCACTGGGCTGTCACTGGGGTGTGTGTCTGTTGCATAGGGCACCACTTTCACTATAAGACTATGGAAGGGATTGCTGCCAATAGCATAATATGGTAAACCTGACCATTAGAACCACTGTCACAGTCACGGAGGGATACAGCACACACAATTTCCACATGTTTTCTTATTGTGGTTTACTGTTGTACTTGAATCCATACATCCCCTTGACTTTACAACTATGTTCCCTCTAATCCCCTCCAGATACACTACTTCCAGACCACAAAATCTACTTCCACAATTTGAAATAGATTCAAGCTACTATCCCCATCACTTCTTGTATTGGTTCCCGTTCTTTCCACTCCTATCCTTGACTTTCCTCTCCAAAACCATACTGTAGGTTTCATTCATTCATCTACTGGTACACACAATACTAAATCACATATGTTCTTAACATCAAGCCCTTGACAACAGAGACAATCAAAAATCACAACTTTTCCATTCTGCCCTGTATCGTACATATCCCCCAACAACTCAATCATAATTCTCACCCATTATGTATTCTTACTGCTATACTACAGCTGATGCAGAACATAATTCACTACCATAGTATTCGCTGTTTGATGGCACACACATCTGATCTGGTTCTGTCTCTTCTCCCTGTCTTGGTCAGAAATATTATTAATTCCATGAATGCTCATTTAGATTTCTTAATTCCTCCCACTTTGTCAGGAAGTTCCTTTAGATTTTACCAGGATGTCCAAAAACCGTTGTAGGTGGTTTCAGTGTTTCCCAGCTGCTGTATATATTCTTGTACAGGATAAATAGTCTACCCCTGATGTACTAAAAAGAAATCCTTAATATAATACTTTCTCAAAATTTAAAAGCTGTATCAAATAAAGATCTAAGGTGTAGCAGTCGAACTATTCCATCATATAAAACTTTAAAATTGTGTTTATTTATTTATAAATAATTAGACTCCATTTGCAAGAATTTGTTAATTCTTCTGGCTGAAGATCAGAAAATCTGTGATAAGTTACATTTGGGTGTTTTCACTCAGGCACTCTTAGTTCAAGAATCTTTTTTTGTTTCAAGAAGTTTCTTAGTTTCACAGAAAATTTTAATTCCCCAAAAGATACTCAGTTACAGGAAGATTGTTATATGTAGCACAATTATACAATGATAAATTACGACATTATGACCAAAGAAAATTTTAATTCCCCCCAAAAGATACTCAGTTACAGGAAGATTATTTTATGTAGCACAATTATACAATGATAAATTATGACATTATGACATTATGACCACCTCCATAATAGCTGGTATGTCCACCTTTGGCTTGGAAAAAGCACTGATGCATTGTGGCGTGGAAGCAATGAGGCCTTGGTAAGGTGCCGGAGGGAGGGAGGGAGGGGGGGGGGGGAGGAATTGTCATCACACCTGCAAACACAAGTCACTTAATTCCCGCAAATTATGGGGAATGGGGTGATGAGCTCTGACACCACATTCAATTAGATCCCAGATGTGTTTGATTGGGTTCAGATATTGTGAGGTGGGGTTCACCACATCAATTGGAAGACACCACTCCATCACAAACCTGGGCTTGTAACATGGTGCATTATCTAGTAGAAAAATGCCACTGCTGTCACAGAAAATGACCTTAATGAAAGGGTATACATGGTCTGCTACCAGTTCAAGATGCTCCTTGGCCATCATGGTGTTCCTCAGAGCATAATGGAGTCTCAGCCAGCTTGTCTCCATCCCACATACAGGTATCAAGGAGCTGTTCCACTGGAAGACAGGGGAATCCTGTCCTCCCACTGGTGTGATTAAGAAGGTATCGGGATTTATCAAATGATGCAATGGTCTGCAACTGTGTCAATGCCCATATCAGTCGTAACTGCCAATGCCATTGTGTTAACATTGGCATATGCATTGGTTATCAGCTGTGAAGGCTCATTGTCAGGAGTGTCTGATGCACTGTGTGTTCAGACACACTTGTACTCTGCCCACAATTAAAGTCTATTGTTAGTTCCTCCACAGTTAGCTTCCTTACCTGTTTTACCAGTGTACCAAGCCTACAATGTTAGACATTTGTAATGGTGGGTGGCCACCCAACCCCACGAGGCCTGTATGTGGTTTTGCCTTGTTTTCACCATGTGTTGACGATGTCCACTACAGCATTCCCCAAAAACCCAAGAAGTCATGCAGTTTCCAAAATGCTGATACCAAAGCTTCAGGCCATCACAATTACCCTTTGGTCAAGCTCTGATAAATTGAGCTCTTTCCGCATTCCACTCATGGACAGCATGCTCACAACATGTACTGAGTATGTGACTGTATAGCAGTAATTCCTCAGAGGGTGGTGTTGCTGTTGCCTGGATGGGTTTATATTAACAGTGTGTCAGTGGTCATAATTTTGTGGCTAATCAGTTTAGCTTTCAAGGAGGGTTTTAGTTTTGAGAAAGGAGATTAGTTTTGATGAAGTTTTCTTAGTTTGTGATAAGTTTCTGATTTTAGATAATTATTTACTTCTTTATTTTTTATTTTTAGATTTGCAATTAAATCCTGCTACAATCTTTCACATCTACAGTGCTTTTTCTTGTATGCATAATTACACAAACAATCCAAAAACCCACTCTCATTAGCTCAGTATGGGTCTGCAACTGACCATTTGAAATATATCCCTATTCGACCAAAACCCCTGCTCAGTTATTGCATCATGGACCTCCTCTTTCACTAGATTTTCAAAATAAAAATAAGATTCACCTGTGCTAACATAAATGTACATCCTAAGTAATCATTGAATCCCCTGTGATTACCTAAGCCATATAAACTTAACGTTCTCCATACTTACACCTTATATCTAGCAGTGGGTCAGTTTACTAACACCCTCTGGGGTAAAATAGCTCTCACATCACAGTTTCTCATCCCTAAGTCCACTCTTATAGACCAGTGCAATTTTTGCCTTAACTACTATATAAAGCACTACCTGCTGTATGTAACCAATCTTCTATTGTATCAGAGCAATAACTACAAATCTGGCATGCTTTTTCCTAAATCTTGAGAAAGCACAGAATCATTTAGAGCATTCCCACGTCCCTTTGGTAGTCCAGACCTATAGATATACAATCAATTTTACCCATTTCACTGTGTCGTTTGTACCCAGGTATTTCTTATTCTACATGCATACTCTGATAACCACTATGAAGCATACGGCAGAGGATATTTACCACTTTACCACATTTCAAAAATTCTTCATTTTCTTGCATACTGTGTGTGGGAAGAATGACAGCTCAAATGCCTTTCTGTGTACTGTAATTAATTTAAGTGTGTCTCTGTGGTCCCTTCAGGAGCTATTCACAATGGACTGAAGTATATCTCTGGACTCTTCGGCTAACAAAATTTATTGAAACATTGTAAGTAATGTTCCCTGGGGCAGTTAGCATCTGTCCTCAGGTGCCTGCTATTTCATGTTTTTAAGCATTTCAGTAATGCTCTTCCATGAGTCAAATGAACCTATGACAATTCATGCTGCCCTTCTTTGTGTGTGTTGTACATCACTTGTTAGCACTCTTTAGTTATGTGTCCCATGCACTTGAGTTATATTCTAACATGAGAGGCATAAGTGTTTCATAAGATTCTCCATGGAGACTGAGTGAATTTTCCCAGTCTCCTACCATTGAATCAAAGTCTACTACCGGGTTTATCTGTGACATAATTTATATACTCATTCATTTTCATTTCCCTATCAAATAGTTACATGTACGTATATGCATGAGTTGGCTAAATCCAACTGTGACTCATTGTTATTGTAATCATAGGAAACTAGTCTTCTTCATTGTCCATCCTCTATCTGCTTTAACTCTTATGTATTCCTCCCCACAGGTGTGCCCTACACCATTACCTTTTCTTCATTTCTAAATATTTTCTACAACAATGCATACACTCATCAATACAAATTTCTACTTCCTCCTGAAGTTTGCCTCTGATCTCTACCAAACTGAACCCATGTGCACAACCTACATGTCCCAGTCATTCACTGAGGAATGTTAAGAGTACAAAGACACAAATCTGCTGTATCTCACTGCCACAGACACATCAGGTCACTGGGGTGTGCATCTGTTGCATAGGGCACCTCATTCAGTGTGAACATATGGAATGGAGTACTGCTGATAGTGTAATCTGGTTAACCTGGCCATTGAAATCACTGTCTCAGTTGCTGAATTTTGCAGCACCCTCCATTGCAACATAATTTCTAATCTTGGTGATCTGTTGTAACTCCATCCATGTATTCCCTTAAGCTTACGACTATGTTACCTCCAATTCCCCTTCCAATGTGCTATCTTCAGACCATAAAATCTACCTCCACAATCTGAATTAGATCCAACCCAATATTCAGATTCCTTCTTGCATTATGGTTCCCCTCCATTTCATTCCTTTCCTTACCTTTCCTCTCCAAAACCATGGCTTAGGTTTCATTCGTTCGAGCACATGTGCACACAGTACTAACTCTCACATCTTCTTAGCATCAAGCCCTCCACAACGGATACACCCAAAACTCACAAGCTTTCAATTCTGCCATGCATCATACATATCCACCCAACAACTCACTCATAACTCTCACCAGTTATGTATTCTTGGTGCTATACTCCAACTAATGCAGCACTTTATTCACCATCATAGTATTCACTGTTTGACAGTGCATGTATCAGATCTGGTACAGTCTCTTTTCCATCTCTTGGTTAGAAATAATATGTAATTCCATGGATGCTCATTCTGATTCCTCAATTTCTCCTACTTCATCAGTAAGTTCCTTTATAGTTTACCACAATGTCCAAAAGCCATTTTAAGTGTCTTTTTTGTTTTCTAGCTACTATATACCTTCTTGTACAGTATAAATAGTGTGTGTCCAGTATCATTTACAGCATACTGGGATTTCATTACACCCTACGGCATTTAGTCTTTTAATGTTTCATAAAAAAGGCTTAAGATGTTTGCAAAAGTCCTCGGCTGCCAAAATTCTTGGGAATAGGCAGGTATCAAGAAAGAATTGCTATTGGAAAATCTCAGTGTGACTGTCTTGTGAAAGATAAGAGTCTTGATTTCTGCTAATTCTGAATGCAGTTTCAAGATCACTTGCAATGGAGGAAATGTTTGCAAGTGTAGTTGGTTTCGGAAAGTCCTGGGTTTTGGCAAGTACTAAGCCAGCTGGCTTGCTGACCAATTTTATGGCTGTCATGCTAATGACTCGAGGATATAGCACCCACTGTTTCCACATAATTTCTGATCATGGTGTCTTGTTGTACCTTCATCCACATATCCTCCTAATCTGTTCTTGATACAAGTGATACACCACACCCAACAAGGCAAGCAGCAGTGTACTCAGAAATGTTATTTGTTTAATACTTTGGAATTTTTAAAATAATTCTTCTTGCTTAAGAGCAGAACATCTGCGGCTAGTTAAATTTGTGTGTCAGGCAGGCAGTCAAACTCAAATCTGCTAAATAGTAGACAAATGTTTTCTTTGATGTGCAGGAATTTGTTCAACTGAGAGATAAACAAATGCCATGTTCAGTAGCATAACGTTTTAATAGAAACAAAAATAAATTTATGCAGGCACCTCATTACATTCTGGCTCTAATGTACTAAAAAGAAAGCACTAAAATAACACTTTCTCAAAATTTTAAAGCAGTGCCAAATAAAGATCTAAGATGTAGAATCAGAACTATTCCACCATTAAAAACTCATAACTGTGTTTCTTTATAATAATGTGACTTCACTTGCAATTTATTGTTCATCCTTCTGGTTGAAGAGCAGATCATCTATGATAAGTTAAATTAGGATGTTTTGGCCTTGTGGCTCTTACTTCCAAGAATCATTTTCATTTCAAGAAGTTTCATAGTTTCAAAGAAATTTTTAGTTTTATGAAAGATACTCAGTTACTGGAAGATCATTGTATATAGCATAATTATACACTGATAAGCCTGAACACTATGACCATCTACGTAATAGCCGGTATGTCTGCCATTGCTACATATAACAGTGGTAACGTGATGGCATGGAAGCAATGAGGCCTTGGTTGGTCACTGGAGGGAGTTGGTACCACATCTACAGACATAGGTCTCCTAACTTCTGTAAATTATGCAGAAGGGAGTGATCAGCTCTGATGTGACATTCAAGGACATTCTAAATGTGTTCTATTGGGTTCAGATCTGGTGAGCTGGGGGCCACCACATCAACTGGAACTTGCCACTGTGCTCCTTAAACCAGTCCATCATAATCCTGGCCTTGTGATGTCATGCATCATCTTCATGATAAATGCTGCTGACATCAGCAAACATGATTGTCGTGAGTGGCTGTATGCAGTCTTCAACCAGTGTAAGATACTACTTGGCCGTCATGATGCCTGGCATGAGCTACACTGGATCCATGGAGTCACCCACATGTATATCACCCAGAGCATAATGGAACCGCTACCAGATTCATGCCCTCCTGTCAGCAGGATGAAGAAGGTATCGGAATTTATCAGACCATGCAACTCCTTGCCATTGCACCAAAGTCCACTCCTGATGGTCACATGTCCATTGCAGCATAGTGGCTGATTTTGTGGTGTTAACATTGTCACTTGAATGGATCACTGTCCGCGGGGACTCTTTGTTAGGAATGTTCGGTGCACTGTGTGTCCAGATACTCTTGTACTTTGCCTTGCATTAAAGCCTGATGTTAGTTCTGCCATCGATCCCTGCCTGTCCTGTTTTACAAGTCTGACCAGCCAAGGACGTCAGACATCTGTAATAAGGGCTGTTTGCCCAGCCCCACAAGTTCTGGGAATGGTTTCACCTTCTTTATGCCACGTGTTGAAGACCCTCACCACAGGACACCTTGAATACCTGACAAGTCATGAAGTTTCCAAAATGGCCATGCCAAGCCTCTGGGCTATCACACTCTGCCCTCAGGCAAACTCTGATGGATTGTGCACTGTCCCCACTCTACACATGAACTGCATGCTAACTGATACCACATGCACCATGCTTCTGTCTGTCTAGCAGTCATTCCTTAGCAGGTGATGCTGCTATTACCCTGATGGGCTTATATCAACAGTATGTGATTGTTCATAATGTTGTGTCTGATAAGATTAGTTTTCAATGAGAATTTTATTTTGAATCTGGAAATTAATTTTCATGAAGTATTTATTAGATTTTTAGTAGTTTTGGGTTTTTAGGATTTTTTTGAAATTTGCAATTAAATCTTCATACAACCTTTCACATCATCTGAGCTTATCTTGTATGCATTATGGTACGGACAACTCAATAACTCACTCCCTTTAGCCCAATGTGGGGTTGCAACTGGCCATTTGAAATATATTCCTATTCTGCAAAATATCTGTGCAGTTATTGCATCAAAGACCTTCTCTTTAGCTGTATTTTCAAAACAAAGAAAGTATCATCTGTGCCAACGTATATGGGCTTTGACAATATTAAATGAATCCCCTGTGATTATCTAACCCATATAGGATGAACCTTCTCCACGTGTGTTGTTGTACTCAACATTAACAGCTGTACCTGATCCCTAACAGGGGTGTCAACTTACTAACACCCTCTGGGGTAAAATATCTCTCATATCAAGGTACTCCCACACAAAAGCAGACACGAGTAAACAAATTTTTGTCTCAGAAGTGCATGAATTTGTACTGTTGAGAGATAAATAAATGGAATGTGTGTGGTATCATAACTTTTTAATAGAAACAGAATTATATTTATGTAATAAGTACTTCATTACATTCTGGTGCCTGATGTACTATAGAGAAAGCACTAAAAAAATACTTTCTGACAGTTATAGAGCAGTGACAAAAAAGACCTAAGCTGTAGAAGCAGAACCATTAAAACATTTAAAACTTCTTATTTATAAATAATTTCACACCATTTTCAATATTTTAAAAATTATTATAGCAGAAGAGCAAATTATCTGTGATAAGTTATATTTGTGTGTTTTGGCTCAGTGGCTCCTAGTTCAAAGAATCTGTTTCATTTCAAGAAGTTTCTTAGTTTCAAGGAAATTCTTTGTTTTCTAAGAGATACTCAGTTACAGGAAGATCATTGTATTTAGCGTAATTTAACAGTGATCATCCAGGACACTCTGACTAGCTATGTAATAGCTTGTATGTCTGCCACTGGCACGGATAACAGTGGTGACTCATCATAGCATGGAAGCAATGAGGTCTTGGCACCACATCTGCAAACACAAGTCACCTAATTCCCATTAATTAAGGGCAGGGGTATGATAAGGTCTGACGCCACGTTCAGTCTGTTCCCAGATGTATTCGGTTGGGTTTCTAGTGAGTTGTGGGGCCAGCACATCAACTGGAGCTTGGCACTGTCTTCTCCGAACCACTTCATTACACACTTGGTGCCAGCTTGACTCCATCCCACAGTGCAGGTGTCAAGAAGCTATTTCTCTGAAAAAAGACAAGTTCACACACTCCCATGGGCATGATGAAGAGGTTTTGGGATTCAGCAGACCATGCAATGCTCTGCCACTGAGCCAACATGCAGTGCCGATGGTTGCAGGCCCATTTCAGTCATAGTCGCCGATGTCATGCTGTTAACATTGGCACATGCATGGATTGTCAGCTATGGAGGCTCACTGTTAGTCGTCTTTGGTGCACTTTGTTTTCGGACACACTTTTACTCTGCCCACCATTAAAGTCTCGTGTTAGTTGGTAATGGTAATGTGTGTGAAACCTTATGGGACTTACCTGCTAACGTCATCATTCCCTAAGCTTACACGCTACTTAACCTAAATTATCCTAAGGACAAATACAAACACCCATGCCCAAGGGAGGATGTGAACCTCTGCCGTGACCAGCCGCACAGTCCATGACTGCAGTGCCTTAGACTGCTCGGCTCTCTTGTGTTAGTTCCTCCACAGTTCGCTTTCTTACATTTTTTGCCTGTGTACTGAGCCTACAATGTCAGACATTTGTAATGCGGTGTTACCGCCAATGCCATGACGTCTGTATGTGGATTTGGCTTGGTTGAGCCATGTTTTGAAGATGATCCTCGAAAACCCAACAAGACATGTGGTTTCCAAAATGCTCATACCAAGACTCCAGGCCATGACAATCAGCCTTTGGTCAAACTCTGATAGATCATTCTACATATGGACAGCACACTCACTGATAGCACATGCACTGTGCATGTGTCTGACTAGCAGTAATTCCTCAGCAGGTGATGCTGCTATTGCCTGTATGGGTTTATACCAACGGTGTGTCAGTGGTCATAATGTTGTTGCTGATCAGTTTGGTGTTAATGGAGAATTTTAGTTTTGAATAAAGAGATTACTGTTCATGAAGTTTCTATTGGTTTTTAAGAAGTGTTTGGTTTTAAATTTTTCTTTTTTTTAGATTTGCCATTAAATCTTCCTACAACCTTTCACATCTTCAGTGCTTATTCCCTTATGCATCGTTGTACAAACAATCCAAGAACCCACTCTCATTGGTCAGTGTGGGGCTGTAAGGGGACATTTGAAATATAACCCTATTCAACCAAAACCCTTGTTCTGTTCTTACATTATAGACCTCCTCTTTACCAACATTATGAAAATAAACAGAGAATATCACCTGTGCTAATGTATATGTACATCCACGATAATCGTTTTGTCTTCTGTAATTATCTAACCCATATAGACTGAACATTCCCCATGTGCATTTTTGTACCTATCATTAACACTTGCTCCTTATCCCTAGCAGGGTTGTCAGTTTCCTAATGCCCTCTGGGGTTAAGTAGCTCCCATATCACAGCACTCTCATATAAAAGTGATTCTACATCTAAAGTTAACCTTGTATCCACTTATTCCCTTGGATGCATAATTACAGAAATCTTTGATCAAATTGGGATTGATTATCCATCTGAACGTATCACTATCCCTCTGAAATTCTCATACCAATGACCTAATGTGTAACAACTGCCCAGAATGTATTTGAGATTTTATTTACGTTAACTGCAATGCCTGCCAGTAGTCCACAGATAACAAAATCAGAAGCTCCAATGTAATCTTTCACTCCTGGTCATTTAGGGATGCAACTCACTCACTCCACACAAAGAACTGCTCATGAACAGCCAGCTTCTTGAGTGAAGCTAAGTTACAACTTTACATCCTTATGCTTTGACACTTTTTGATTCCTGACGATACTTACTTTGATCCTCTTTTGTAAATATAATGAATGAACAAGTACTTCTGTCCCACAAGTTTCACCAACCTTCTGTCACTTGGATAACATAAGACAGGATGAACTGAATAGGTGACAACAGCACATAAATTCAAGCAAACTTTTGACAAATTATGCTATATCACTACTAGCCATTGCTGTATAACTACAGAATCTTAGAGAATGCTGTCATTGGAAGTGAATAGTGTGTGCACAAAAATGGTTCAAATGGCTCTGAGCACTATGGGACTTAACGTCTCAGGTCATCAGTCCCCTAGAACTTAGAACTACTTAAACCTAACTAACCTAAGGACATCACACACATCCATGCCCGAGGCAGGATTCGAACCTGCGACCGTAGCGGTCGCGTGGTTCCAGAGAGTAGCACCTAGAACCGCTTGGCCACTCCGACCGGCTGTGTGCACAGATTCTAATACTGTGATGTAGAAAACTTTGGAATATTACTTTACATTAAGCCCAACTAACCTAGCAATACCTTCCTTACTAATCCAGTAACAAAAGTTCAGTGTTCAAGATGGTTTGCGAATTCTCTCTCACTCAATGAATACACAAATTATTTTTCATCAATTGAATTTGGGTTGTCAGAAAAACATTGCAATTACTACACAAGAAAACACACTTGTCATCTGAGTTTTACAAAAGTTGTGAGACTTTGGCAAAAACTATGTTTTCTTGTGTAAGAATTGATAAAAATTTATAAGTGAAAGCAGAAACTGTGGATATTATACAGAAATCATCCACAGTTTGTGCTACTTTGCTAAGTGTGAAAGTATTTTGTGAAAGAGTGATAGAAGAATCCATTAATACACAGACACATAACTCTGTTCCTACTGACCAGGGCAATTTATGTCTTAACTACTATATGGAGGGTTCAGATGCCCATCGGTATAAGTCAGTCCACAATTAAACTGAAGATAATTAGACGTTTTCAAAATTTAACACAGAAAAACACAGGTGATTCATACAATAATAAGACTATTTTTAATTGAAACCTAAATCAACAACTGACCTATTTTGAGGATACGTAAGAACATAAATAATGTACAACATAACTATAATTTAACAGAAAAACTGTGAGTTATGGTCACTGCCCACTGCACTTATTGATGAATTTAATCTATATATTCATCATTATCGCTGCCATATTCTGCAAGATTCTTGATTTCTTTTGTTTTGAGGATGATGCACATGTTCTTTGGTTTGTTGAAGGTAACCATCGATAAAATGAGTGGTAGTGTGGAGGAGTATATTGCAAAAGTTCCAACATATGTTTTTTTTTTCAGCTCTTTAACAGGTCAAAGATCTGGATGCTGGGGATCTTGAACAATATTGAACCAGTTTACTTTACTCTATTCAGTATTGGTTTTGCTATTGGAAATTGAAGCACCGTAGTTTTTGGTTGAAAGAAACTCTTCTTGCTTCATCTGTGTTGCCAGAAATTGATTTCTGTGTTTGGCTATTGTTACCAAATCAGTCCAACCTCTTGGACCAAAAATTAATTCTTTCTTTTCTGCTTTGGATTCGAAAATGCCAAAACTGTGTCCCGAACCCATAAATTTGTGGTAAAGGTAATCAGCTGACATCCTTGGATCTTGCAAAAGCTTTTACAATGATAAGCTTAGTCTGATATTACTGTTTTGACGTGTGCAAGAATCTGGTTGGGTGGTTGGTTTAAAAGAGGAGGGAAGGGACCAAACTACAAGATCATCAGTCCCTTGTTCCTAATAAAAAAATACCATGAGTGTGAGAATAAAACAGACAAGACATATAAAACGAAACGGAAACAAAGGGAAAACCACAAGAATGGAGGAAAGGCAACGAATGGTAAAAGGAACAAAAGAGGGAAAGAAAACAACAGAGAATAAAACAAGAAAGCAGATTACAGTGGCTGGCTGACCACGAGAATAAAAAGGAAAAGCCATCCACTCTGCAACACTTGAAAACCTCCATCCTAAAACCACTAAGGTGGATGACACAGAGGTACAAAGAACATGTGCTAAAACTTAAATCAAATGATGAAACCCATCCTCACGAATAAAACCTAAAACTAAATCAGCCAATGAGGCATTGTCAGATAAAATGAGCGGCAGTGAGTCCGGTAGCCCAAGATTTCGTCACTGGGCAGTCAAATTGGGTCAGTGCACCAGAATATGGGCCACTGTCAACTGGGCACCACACTGACACTGAAACGGGTCTTCATGGTGCAAGAGGTAACCATGGGTCACCCAAGTGTGGCCAATGTGGAGCTGGCAGAAGACAACTGATTCCCTGCGAGAGATCCGCTTGGAAGACTTCCACATACTTGTAGTCTCCTTAATGACATGCAGTTTGTTGTACATACTGTTATGCCATTCCGTCTGCCAAAGCCGAAAGTGGCATAAGTCAGAACGCAGGTCAGGTTCAGAGATTCTCATCTCCAGAAAGTGGTTTCCACGTAGCCTGTTTGGCCAGGATGTCGGCAAGTTCATTGCCTGGGATGCCGACGTGTGCTGAAGTCCACACAAACACCACTGAACGACAGGACCAGTCCAGAGCATAGATGGACTCCTGGATGGGCGCCACCAAAGGATGGCGAGGGTAGCACTGGTCGATAGCTTGTAGGCTGCTCAAGGAGTCAGTACACAGAAGAAACGATTCCTCGGGGCATGAACGGAGATACTAAACCGCACAGGATATGGCCACCAGCTCTGTTGTGAATACACTGCAGCCATCGGGCAAGGAATGCTGTTCAATATGGCCTCTGTGGACAAAGGCGAAGCCAACATTACCATCAGCCATCGAGCCGTCGGTGGAAACTACTTCAGAGCCCCACAACACTTCAAGAATCGAGAGGAAGTGACAGCAGAGAGCCGCAGGGTTAACGGAGCCCTTAGGGCCATGCAAAATGTCCAGGAGAAGCTTCAGCCTACAGCTACACCACGGAGGTGTACATGAATGGACCTCGAAGATAGGTGGTGAAGGGAAGGACTCCAGTTCAGACAGAAGCAATCGCACGTGAACCCAGTCGCTAGACCTGACCTGGGCCGCCTATGCTGGAGGTGAACTGCCCTGGTTGGGAAAAGAAGACGAAAATTAGGATGTTTAGGAGAGCTATGAATTTGTGCAACGTAACTGGCGACGAGCCGTTGTGCACGTCTGATCTTCAATGGAGGGACTCTGGCCTCCACCAGTACACTTGTCACCGGACTCATCCTAAAAGCTCCTGTCGCTAGTCTAACTCCGCAACGGTGCAATGGGTCGAGCAAATGCAATGCTGAAACTGCCACCGAACCATAAATCACACTTCCTCAGTCAAGGCGGGATTGAACAAGGGCTCTGCAGAACTGCAGCAGCATGGAGCGATCTGCACCCCAGTTGGTGTTGCTCAGGCAGCGGAGGGCATTGAGGTGCTGCCAACACTTCCGTTTAGGCTGACGAAGATGAGGAAGCCAAGGCAAATTAGTGTCAAAAACCAGATCTAAGAATCGATATGTCTCCACTACAGTGAGTGGATCGTCATTAAGGTTAAGTGCTGGTTCCAGATGAACGGTATGACGCCGACAGAAATCCATGACACACGTCTTCATGGCAGAAAACTGGAAGCCATAGGCTAGAGCCCATGATTGCACCTTGTGGATGGCTCCCTGTAGGCGACACTCAGCAACAGCAGTACTGGAGCAGCAGTACGAAATGCAGAAGTCGTCTGCATATAGAGAAGGTAAGACAGAGGGCCTGACAGCTGCTGCTAAACCATTAATGGCCACTAGAAATAGAGAGACATTCGATACAGAGCCCTGCAGGACTCCATTCTCCTCGATATGGGTGGAACTATGGGAGGCACCAATTTGGACACGGAAAGTTCAGAGCAACATGAAGTTTTGTATAAAAATTGAGAGCGGGCCCCAGAGACCCCACTCATACAATGTGGCAAGTATATGATGTCGCCAGGTCGTGTCGTATGCTTTATGTAAGTCAAAGAAGACGGCAACCAGGTGTTGGTGTCTGGAAAAGGCTGTGCGGATGGCAGGCTCCAGGGACACAAGATTATCAGTGGTAGAGTGACCCTGGCAGTAGCCACTCTAATATAGAGCCAGTAAGCCATGTGACTCCAGGATCAAACCCAACCGCTGACACACCATACGTTCTACCAGCTTACAAGGAGCGTTGGTGAGGCTGAAGACCGATAGCTATCCACATCAAGCGGGCTTTTACTGGGTTTGAGCACCGGAATGATGGTGCTCTCCTCCCATTGCGATGGAAAGATGCCATCGCACCAGATCTGGTTGAAGATGACAGGGATATGTTGCTTGTAGTCAGATGAGAGATGTTTAACCATCTAGCTGTGGATCTGATCAGGCCTAGGAGCTGTGTCTGGGCAATGTGCAAGGGCACTGAGGAGCTCCCACTCTGTAATTGGGGCGTTATAGGATTCACTGTGGCATGTAGTGAATGAGAGGACTTTCCCTTCCAGCTGCCATATGAGAGAGCGAAAGGCTGGGGGATAATTCTCCGATGCAGAGGCTTGAGCAAAGTGCTCAGCAATCGTGTTTGTGTCGGTAGATAACACGCCATTTATGGTAACACTGGGAACACCTGTTGGGGTCTGGTACCCGAAAACACGTTTGACCTTTGTCCAGACTCGGGTAGGTGACGTATGGCACCCAATGGTCGAGACATATCTCTCCCAACACTCCTGCTTCCTTTATTTGATGAAGTTGGTGAACGTGGGCACAGAGCCGTTTAAAGGCTATGAGGTGCTCCGGGGAAGGGTGCCACTTATGCCGCTGTAGAACTCGCTGACACTGCTTAATTGCTTCAGCGACTTTCAGCTACCACCAAGGGACTGCCTTACAACAGGGGCACCCTGAAGAGCAAGGGATCGCGTTTCCTGCCGCAGAAACAATTGTTGTAGTCACCTGCTCAACCATCACATCGATGTTACCATGTGGGGCAGATTCAATGGTGACAGCAGAGGTGAAAGTTTCCCAGTCCACCTTGTTTAAAGCCCATCTGGGCATGCGTCCATGGGCCTGATGCTGGGGCAGTGACAGGAAGAAGGGGAAGTGGTCACTACCACACAGGTCATCATGTGCTCTCCAGTGAATAGATGGGAGAAGTCCTGGGCTGCATATTGATGAATCAATGGCCGAGTAACTACAATGAGCCACACTGAACTGTGTGGTTGCCCCAGTATTTAAGAGGCAGAGGTCGAATTGCGACAGTAAAGTTTCAGCATCTCTGCCTTGGCCAGTAAGCATGGTGCCACCTCACAAGGGGTTATAGGTGTTAAAATCTCCCAAAAGTAGGAAAGGTAGAGATAGTTGATCAATCAGTGCAGCTAATACATTCAGGGGTACTGCACCATCTGGATGAAGATAGACATTGTAGACAGTTATTTCCTGCATCGTCCTTATTATGACAGCCACAGCTTCAAGAGGGGTTTGAAGGGGCACAGCGTCACACAGACTGAGTTTAGGACATAAACGCAAACGCCACCTGACACTCGACTATAGTCACTACGGTCCCTGTAATATCCCTCATTTCCGCGGACGGCAGGAGTCCGCATTGCCGGGAACGAGGTTTCCTGGAGAGCAATGCAGATATCAGGTGTAAAGCTTAACATGTGTTATATTTCAGCCAGGCAGTCGAAAAAACTGCCGCAATTCCACTGGAGAATTACGTCATCGTGATACTGAGAAGTTATGGAACATTCAATGAGGCAGTTTACGCCTTAGAGCCAGCTGCTGCCACCGACTTATTGCCTGAGCAGTGTATATCCATTGTATCTGAGGATCTGAAGTGATCTAGGTCCTCAGTGGGTGCCAGAATCTCCACCCCATCCTCAGACACAGAGCTCGCAGATAGCGGTGGTGTGGGTGCCACCGCAATTTCCTTGGTCTTAGTGGTCTTCTTTTTGGATTTCTCTGCCGCTGCTCCTTGGGTTTCTCTTGCTGGGAGAACTTCACTGGCTCAGTCTTCAGGACAGAGGATGAGCGTGAAGTCCTACGACCACGCGAGAGAAGCCGAAGAAGACTCACGCCTCTCCAGCTTAGAAGTGGGGACGGACGTCCCCAAAGGTTGGGTGGGGGGGGGGGGGGGTGGCTCGTAAAGCAGGGAGGGAAATGCCCCCACCCCCCAATCAAGGGGGCACATGTTATCTTCCAGCTCTGAGAGCTGACTGGGGTTGGTGGGGCTGACGGTGCCAGAACTGTTGTAGTGGCGGCGTAAGAGGATGTCATATGCACAGGATGCAGGCATTCAAATTTCCTCTTAGCCTCAGTGTAGGTCAGTCAGTCTAGGGTCTTGTACTCCATGATTTTCCATTCTTTCTGGAGTATCCTGCAGTCTGGCGAGTAAGATGAATGGTGCTCTCCGCAGTTGACACAGATGGGAGATGGAGCACATGGAGTATTGGGATGTGATGGCCGTCCGCAATCTCGACATGTGACTGTGGAAGTACAGCGGAAGACATATGGCCGAACTTCCAGCGCTTAAAGCACCACATTGGGGGAGGGATATAGGGCTTTACATCACAGTGGTAGACCATCACCTTGACCTTCTTGGGCAATGTATCACCCTCAAAGGCCAAGATCAAGGTACCGGTGGCAACCTGATTATTCCTTGGTCCCCAGCGGACATGCTGGACCTAATGTACACCTCGCCGCTGTAAATTGGCGTGCAGCCCATTGTCAGACTGCAAAAGCAGGTCCCTGTGAAATATGATACCCTGGAGCATATTTAAGCTCTTATGGGGTGTGATGTTGACAGAAACATCCCCCAGCTTGTCACAAGCGAGCAACGTTCATGACTGGGCAGAGGATGCCGTTTTGATCGAGACTGACCCAGATCTCATTTTGGACAAGTCTTCCACCTCCCAAAACTTATCCTCTAAATGCTCAACAACAAACTGAGGCTTCATCATTACCGGGGTGAGTAAGATCCGCTGCCCTCCTTAGCCTGACGTTCCTCCCATGGTGTGGCCAGGGAGGGGTACGATTTGGGGTTATACTTCTGTGCATTGGCTTGAACTCGTGAACGCTTAGAGACTGCTGGTGTTTCACCACCAGCAAGAGATGATGGACTATGCTTCATCACGTGTCATCTGCCCTGATGTCACCCACTCCGGCCGGGGACCCTCCCCACAGGCACCGCCCAGCCGCAGCAAAGGCCACCTGGCACGGGATGGTCATTGCCGGGAGTCCGAATCCCCCAGGGGGATGGGCATCTACCCCTTGGCATACGTGGGTAGTTAATGGCACAGGCATCAGTAGAGCGACACCTGTGTGGTCAGGGGACTACAACCAACATGGTGGCCCCACCACAATGGACTGGCTACTGTGCTGGATATCAGGTGCAAAGAATTCCATGGTCGTCATTGACACAGAAAGCGGCACTGCATAGTGCATGATGGAAAACACATCCATGAAGGTGTCGTCGCCCAAGAGATGGAGAATGAGCAGGACTCAAATACGATGATGAGAAAGTGGGCTAAAGATCTCAATGCACGATGGACATGATGCACCATGTAAGGCACCCTTCCTCAATTGGCTCACTCTTCGGGAAAATTTTGAGGAATGAATGTCAAACCCTACAGGCGACCATCACGTAAAGGCCGAAACATGCAGAACTCCTTTTAGTCACCTCTTACAACAGGCAGGAATATGTCGGGCCTGTTCTTACCTCCGGACCTGCAGGGGAATGCAAGAATCAGAACACATGATAATTTGGCGATGAGATGAGGCATGTTGTTTAAGATGTTTAACAAGACATGCTCCAATTTCCTGTGATCCTTGCGACCCTTATGTCTCATTCCACATGTACATGTAACCTATAGAGTCATTAAAACTGTGCACTCCTAGGTTATATACATACATATTTAGTTTGTAATAGGCAAAAGATGTGGAAAGTTTTGGGAAAGGTAAAGCTCTTTCCAGATCATGAGTAAAAACGTAAACATCTTCTCCTACAAGCAACTTGTCTGAATTCAAAAATGTCTTGCTTGTTGTGCCCGCCGAAGGTAAAGTTCTTTTGTAATCTTTGCCTCATCCTTTTTTGCATCATCATTCTCAAAAGTAAGAATGTTCTGCAGGAAATCGCATAGCTGGCGTGTATCTTTGGACGGGGTTAATGTAATCTGAAATTAGTAGAAAACACGTGGCAATACATCTTTTCTTTGACAAGTTTGGTAGCATCCTCTGCATCTTTCTGATATTCAGATCAGACTGCAAATATCTCCAATTTTGCGCATCAGATAGGGTATAATGAATTTTATAAGAGGGAAATGACTCGATGTGTTCTTTCACTTTTGTTACATCGATTTTATTTGCTGGCAGCCTATGGCCGCTTTCATCAATACATGCGAATGGTTTTGTACTACCCAGTATTTCATAAAGACGATCATCGCTAACTTGAAATGCGTCCATAAAAAACATTTTTCACACACGGACTGACATCACTGTTTTCAAATAATGTCATAGTTTTCGATTTTGGTGCTGACGATGAGTTTCTTGGACGACATTGCCTCACTTTGTGTTGTGGATCAGTCCGCAAAGACAGACGTTCTGCTTTGCATTATCGCCCAATTTATTAAAAGGATTCGAACAATGATCGCCGTTCTTCAGGATTTACTAAAGCAAAACACTTTCGTGAACATTTACAGTTCACATTTTTAAAGGATTTTGCAGGTATATTTTTCCACTTCTGTTCACATAAGCTTTCCCAGAACATTTTTGTCAGAACTGACAACCCTTTTCCATAAATATTGCTTCCTCTTCCTTTCTGTATCATCATATTTTCGTTTTCATTGCTTTTATCATGGTTGTCTAACTGGCGATCATCTTCTTCATAAATAAAATATTCGGAAGTCATTCAGTGTAACTCACTAAACAGTTCACAATTCAAAAAAATTATTCCAAAACGCGTGTTTAGCAATGCTTGTAATGCAACATTCCGGTTGGAAGGTTACAGTATCAAGAACGAGATAAACAATACACTAGTTTTGGGAAAGAACCCTTCTCTGAGTAGTCACATGAAAGTACGACACATTTTAGAGGTTAGAATGTACAGGTACATACATGAATCGGACGAATTATTATCATTGTCTGGTACATACTCAGAACCGCTGTCTGAAAACGGCGTATTTTCAACGAGTGGAGAGGATATCCTGACCTAAAAATCACGTATTGTGTAACAGTAGCAGATTACTCTCTCTTGTCTAACAGTACGCTAAGACAAACAAACCGGTGTTGCAAACTGACTTACACTAAATGACTTCGGAATAGACTTGGCCACTGTTTCTACGTTTCGACACCGAGCGAGGTGGCGCAGTGGTTAGACACTGGACTCACATTCGGGAGGACGACGGTTCAATCCCGCGTTCGGCCATCCTGATTTAGGTTTTCCGTGATTTCCCTAAATCGCTCCAGGCAAATGCCGGGATGGTTCCTTTCAAAAGGGCACGGCCGACTTCCTTCCCCGTCCTTCCCTCATCCGATGAGACCGATGACCTCGCTGTCTGGTCTCCTTCCCCAAACCAACCAACCACAATGATTCCCCTTGTGTAGATGGAAATTAGCAGGATGGGTATATTACCCATACTAACGGAATGTGTGTTTCTGCAGTTTGCTCCCACCTCCAGTTCCGTTCGTGGTGGTTCTTCTGTCTTCAGCTATGGCTGTCCTCAGCCAATTGAAAAGTATGAAAGTCACGGGACACGAAAGCAACGCATTTGCTGCAGGAAATACGAAACTGCCAAGACGCCTAAGTGATAGTTTCATACTTTCTGTGACATGATTAGCGCTCTCGCACCTCATTTGTGTTTATACAGCAGACATTCAAGATGATAAAATGTGTAGGTCTATTAGAATACAAAACACAAACTGTTTCACTGTTTCGAAACAACGTATCGGAACATTACATTGTACTGTTTCATTTGTTTCGAAACAGTTACGTGTTTCAGTTTGCCCATCTCTACTTCGGAAAATTTCGGCTCGTTTACTCCGGGGTCAGTAAACGTGCTGCCATCTAGCATAAGAAATGTCAAATTGTGACTTACTCGTCTCGGCAATTGAAAGACTGAATACCCAGGAATCTGTTGCGACATACAAGTCACTTGCAGAAAAACGATGACTTAAATTGATTGCCATCTGAGCCCTCCATATAAAGCACCACCTGCTGTATGTAACCAATCTCCTACGGTATCAGTGCAATAAGTACAAAACTGGCACGTTTTTTCCTTGATCTCAAGAAACCACAGAAGTATGTACAGCATTCCCACATCCTTTTCATAGTGCAAACTTATACATGTACAATCAGGCTTACCCATTTCATGCATACTTTCTACCCAGTTGTTTTTAATTCTACGTATATACTCTGCCAACAATGTGAAGCATATGGCAGAGGATATTTGCAATTGTACCACCTATTATGGGTTCTTCACACTTTGTTTGCATATTAAGTGTGGGAAGAATGATAGTTTTAATGCCCCTGTGCATAGTGTAATTAGTCTAAGCTTGTGTCTGTCCTGTGTTCAGGAGCTGCACACAAGGTGTAAAGTATATTTATACACTCCTGGAAATTGAAATAAGAACACCGTGAATTCATTGTCCCAGGAAGGGGAAACTTTATTGACACATTCCTGGGGTCATATACATCACATGATCACACTGACAGGACCACAGGCACATAGACACAGGCAACAGAGCATGCACAATGTCGGCACTAGTACAGTGTATATCCACCTTTCGCAGCAATGCCGGCTGCTATTCTCCCATGGAGACGATCGTAGAGATGCTGGATGTAGTCCTGTGGAACGGCTTGCCATGTCATTTCCACCTGGCGCCTCAGTTGGACCAGCGTTCGTGCTGGAGGTGCAGACCGCGTGAGACAACGCTTCATCCAGTCCCAAACATGCTCAATGGGGGACAGATCCGGAGATCTTGCTGGCCAGGGTAGTTGACTTACACCTTCTGGAGCACGTTGGGTGGCACGGGATACATGCGGACGTGCATTGTCCTGTTGGAACAGCAAGTTCCCTTGCCGGTCTAGGAATGGTAGAACGATGGGTTCGATGACGGTTTGGATGTACTGTGCACTATTCAGTGTCCCCTCGACGATCACCAGTGGTGTACGGCCAGTATAGGAGATCGCTCCCCACGCCATGATGCCGGGTGTTGGCCCTGTGTGCCTCGGTCGTATGCAGTCCTGATTGTGGTGCTCACCTGCACGGCGCCAAACACGCATACGACCATCATTGGCACCAAGGCAGAAGTGACTCTCATCGCTGAAGACGACACGTCTCCATTCGTCCCTCCATTCACGCCTGTCGCGACACCACTGGAGGCGGGCTGCACGATGTTGGGGCGTGAGCGGAAGACGGCCTAACGGTGTGTGGGACCGTAGCCCAGCTTCATGGAGACGGTTGCGAATGGTCCTCGCCGATACCCCAGGAGCAACAGTGTCCCTAATTTGCTGGGAAGTGGTGGTGCGGTCCCCTACGGCACTGCGTAGGATCCTACGGTCTTGGCGTGCATCCGTGCATCGCTGCGGTCCGGTCCCAGGTCGATGGGCACGTGCACCTTCCGCCGACCACTGGCGACAACATCGATGTACTGTGGAGACCTCACGCCCCACGTGTTGAGCAATTCGGTGGTACGTCCACCCGGCCTCCCGCATGCTCACTATACGCCCTCGCTCAAAGTTCATCAACTGCACATTCGGTTCACGTCCACGCTGTCGCGGCATGCTACCAGTGTTAAAGACTGCGATGGAGCTCCGTATGCCACAGCAAACTGGCTGACACTGACGGCGGCGGTGCACAAATGCTGCGCAGCTAGCGCCATTCGACGGCCAACACCGCGGTTCCTGGTGTGTCCGCTGTGCCATGCGTGTGATCATTGCTTGTACAGCCCTCTCGCAGTGTCCGGAGCAAGTATGGTGGGTCTGACACACCGGTGTCAATGTGTTCTTTTTTCCATTTTCATGAGTGTATATTCTTCTCCTAATAAAGTTTGTTGGAACATTGTAAGTAAGGTAATCTGGAACAGTTGGCATCTATCTTCATACGCCTAGTAATTTATGATTTTCAGCCTTTCAATAATGCTCTCCCACGAGTCACATGAGCCTATGGCCATTCATGCTGCCCTTCTTTGTATACATTAAACATCCCTTGTTAGTGTTCTTTGGTAATGTGCCCCACGCACTTGAGTAATATTCTAGCATGCGATGCTTAAGTGTGTTATAAGATTTTACAAGGAGACTGAGGTCATTTTGCCAGTATCCTATCAAAGAACCAAAGTCTGCTACCTGATTTATCTATAACATAACTTACATATTCACTACATTTCATTTCCCTCTCAAATTGTTGCATATAAATATGTGTTTATGATTTGGCTGATTTCAGCTGTGACTCATTGTTATTGTAGTCATGGGATTCTACTTTTCTACGTTGACCAACCAATATGATCATCAACAATACAAACACTCATACATTCCTTCCACATATTCCTTCCTTTGCCTTCTGTTCACTTCTAAATATGTTCTTATGCAATGCGTACACTAACCAATAAAAATGTTCTGCTAGCTCCTCATACTTGCCTCTGACCTCTACCAAACTGAACTATGTGTACAACCTACATCTTTCAGTGACCAGGTGATTAATGTTAAAAGCACAAACACACAAATCTGCTGTATCTCACTGCAATGTGATACTCCAAGTCACTGGGTTGTGTGTGTTTTGCATAGGGCACTGCTCTCAGTGCAAATCTATGGAATGTAGTGCTGCCAATAGTATGTGATGGTAAACCTGGCCATTGGAATTACTGTCACATTTGCTGAAAGATGCAGCACCCACCACTTCCACATGATTTATACTTGTGGTGAAGGATTGTACCTGCATCCATGTATCCCACTAACCAGACAACTATTTACCCTACAGACCACCTCCAGATACACTACTTTCAGAAAATAAAATATATTTTTACAGTTGTTAATTATTTCCCAGATAATATTCCCATCCCTTCTCAATTTATGGTTCCCCTTCATTCCAGTGCTTTCTGTGGTGTCATCGTCAGACACCACACTTGCTAGGTGGTAGCCTTTAAACCGGCCGCGGTCCGTTAGTATACGCCGGACCCGCGTGTCGCCACTATCAGTGATTGCAGACCGAGCGCTGCCACACGGCAGGTCTAGAGAGACTTCCTAGCCTGAAATAATGTTCTGAGATTGGCCAACTGTTGTTCTTCCGTCTTTCCGGAGATCACAATATCGTCCAGATAGTTTGCTGCAGTAGGGACCGACGCACAAACAGTTTGTAAATATTGCTGAAACAATGCAGGGGCGGATGCACACCCGAATGGCAGTTGTTTGAATCGATACAAACCAAGATGCGTGTTAACCATCAAAACACGCTGGGATTCTTCGTCCACCGGTATTTGCAAGTATGCATCTGCTAGGTCCAACTTCGAAAAATATTTACCCGGGCACAGTTTGTCAAAAAGATGTTCCGGGCAGGGTAAAGGAAAAGTTGCAGTCACTAGTTGGGGATTCACAGACGAGAAACACTGGCTGGAGGCACAGTCTGGTTCACTGATAGGACCTGATTTACTATAGACAAGGTAAACAACTGAAACAAATCGAAACCAAACAAGTTCACTGCAGAAGAAGAACGAAGGGCGTAAAACGACACAAGTTTTGTTTGCCCCTTGTATGTTGCCAGAAGGCTGCACTGTCCTAACACAGGGATCGCTTGTCCGGAATAACAACATTTGCAGCACGCAACGGAGGTGTGCCCAGCTGTTTGTACGTGGCGTGATTGATTAGTGAAACTGCAGCTCCGGTATCGAGCTGGAACGGGATCACTTTGCCGTTGATGTCTAAGTCCACAAAAAGTTTATTGTGCTGCTGACGACAAGAGCGACTGTCTCGTGCAACGTGAACTGACTCTGGTACAGAATCACTTGCGACTAGATGGGAGTTCCTGCGATGTCGATGCACACTTTTGTGGGACGAACCCAGTCACCGTTAGAGAAAGTGGCACTGGGCGGAGAACTACATGAATTTCCATGGGCGAAGTGTCGCGAGCCTGAGTATCCTTGGTTTGATTCTGATTCTGGCACGAAGCAAAGGGCCTGGAATGGTTTTGAGCTTCCGATCGAAGCTTTTTCTGGCAAACACTTTGAACATGTCCTTTTTTAGTACAGAAAAAGCAAATAGCCTGGCGTGACGGGCAATTCTCACACGAATGTCTAGTAGCACACCGCGGGCATGATTTCACTGCATTTGCTTGCTGGCGCGGTACACGTGGCTGAGAGCCAGGCGGCTTTGGCACGGCTGGGCGCGAGGACTGTTTACTGTTCCGTGCAGCTCGCCCGGTGGGCCGGTTAACCTGACACATGGGTGGCGAAGTTTCAAATGATTCCCGAGCAAAGTCAAGTGTGTCCTGCCGATCCAATATGTCCATCACTTGTTGAAGGGAGGGATTGACTAGTTTCAAAATCTGTTCCCTTATACGAACATCAGAAACGTTCTGTGCAATTGCATCACGTACCATAGTATCTGAATAAGGGAGTCCACATTCACACTCAAAAGCACAATCCCTAGTAAGGCCTTGCAAAGTTGCAACCCACTCTCTATTAGTCTGACCTGCCGTACGTTTTGTACGAAAGAAGGTATACCGTTTGGCAACTGCATTGACTGATTCTTTGAAATATGCATCTAATGAAGACAAAATTTCGTCGTAGGCCAGAGTTGCTATGTCGCGTTGGGGAAATAATTTTACGATAACACGGTACGTGGTCACTCCGACGCAAGAAAGGAGAAAAGGCTGCCGCTCATTACCTTGAATTCTGTAGGCGGCGAGATGGAATCCAAATTGGCGTGACCACTCCGTCCAGCTTTCCAGTGCCGCATCAAAAGGACGAAAAGGTGGTGCAACTGCATGTTGTGGCGGCGGTAGCAGTGAAGCGGCAGCTGCCGCATCGTTTTGCAGTGCACATTGACCCTGGACGAGCTGTCCAAGGGCATCCAGTAAGGCCTGCATCTGCTGATTCTGTAAGCGATAAAATTCGGACAGTACATCTGGAGATTGTGGCGAAGCCATTACACAAGTAAATCAGGGCCGTACAGTTACGAACGCGAATTGGGCTCATCGCCAAACTATTGTGACTTGGCAAGACAGCCAAGCCACTATGAGGAAGCAGAATTGGCATGCGTTTAAGCCCACGCAGGCTGGCGTGAGGTCTGGAAGAGGACAAGGAATTTATAGTAGCAAAGAACGTACGTAACTACTGGAATACTTAACTTTAATCCATAATTGGTGAACATCGCTCTTGACGGTACATGTTTTACAGCATCAATAGTAACTGGTAATGGCGCCTTGCTAGGTCATAGCAAATGACGTAGCTGAAGGCTATGCTAACTATCGTCTCGGCAAATGAGAGCGTAATTTGTCAGTGAACCATCGCTAGCAAAGTCGGCTGTACAACTGGGGCGAGAGGTAGGAAGTCTCTCTGGACCTGCCGTGTGGCGGCGCTTGGTCTGCAATCACTGATAGTGGCGAAATGCGGGTCCGACGTATACTAACGGACCGCGGCCGATTTAAAGGCTACCACCTAGCAAGTGTGGTGTCTGGCGGTGACACCACATCCCTCCCCCACAAATCGGCGGACGGTTGTGGCATAAGGCTTCCGCCCGCCGTGGAGAGGACCCCATGTTGGCGTATGCGACGAGGTGGGGAGCCTAACAACAGGCGAGGCTGTCCCACCCGCACCCTGTCATTCGGACCGAGGGGAGCTAGGAAACACCTGAAAACCTGCTTCAGGGTGCACGCCAACATGCGGTGTATGCGCCCGTAGAGAGATAGGAGGGGCCGAAGGGTCGACCTCCATCGAGCCGGGGCACCCGATGGGCGAAGATGACATATGGTCCGTAGCGGGCAAGAGTTCCATGGTGGAGGACAACTGGTCACGGGAAGCGATCGGCGGTACGTGACCCAGGGAGGCGCCCGGCGGTTGCAGCGACGCGCCCACTGCGGGCGTCGCCGGCGGGAGAACAGGAGGCGGCGGCGGCGGCGCGTCGCCATGGGGCAAAATGGAAGGCATCGTCGGTAACACCTGGGGCTGAGGCGAACCAGTAGATGGGTCCCCAGGGTGCTGACCGGACTGCACCATCGCTGAAAGCAGACGGGGAGTGGCAGATCGCGTGCGACGACAGAGGCGCAGCTGATTGAGATGCCGACACACCTCACCAGAGGCCCCCAAAACCAGATACATAGTGCGGTCGAGGCAGCGTAGAATGCGCCCTTCGAGCCGACGCCGTGACCCTCGATAGTTGCGGTAGTAGACAAGATCGCCTGGGGCAAAAGCAGGTGTCTGCCGCTGCACAGGAACCTGATGCGGTGTATGTAGCCAAGACATCAAGGTTCGATGAGGGCGACCGTGAAGCAACTCAGCCGGCGAACGACCATCTCGGGGCTGAGAGTGATACGAGGACAAAAAAAGCAATAACGCGTCCTCTCGAGAATGCGACTCTTTCAACTTCAACATCTGTGACTTGGAAGTCCCGGCCAAATGTTCAGCGACACCGTTTGACTGTGGCGAAAACGGCGCGGACGTCAGATGTTGAATACCATTGGCTTTGCAGAATGACTGAAATTCTGCGGACATGAATTGTGGGCCATTGTCAGAAACAATAGTCTGTGGAAGACCTTCGATGCAAACGATAGCGGATAACGCTTGGATGGTGGCAGAAGACGTCGTGGAAGACATCCGGACAACAAAAGGAAAATTACTGAATGAATCGGCCAGAACCAACCATCGAGCATTCCAGAATGGACCAGCAAAATCTATGTGTAAGCGTTGCCAAGGGGAAGTGGCTTTTGGCCATGCAAAGAATTTCCGCGGTGGTGCTGATTGTTGTTCGGCACACACCATGCAGGAAGAGCACATTTGTGTAATCGCAGCATCGATTCCGAACTAAGTACAGTGCTGACGAGCAAGTTGTTTCGATCGCACTATACCCCAATGTCCTTGGTGGAGAAGCTGTAAGACAGAGGATTGTAACGAACGTGGTACCACGACCCTGGACTGATCATTATCTGAACGCAACAACACAACACCATGTCGTACAAAAAGTCTCTCCTTGTGAGCAAAAAATCGGCGAACCAACGGATCCTCGATCCATGACTTTGACAAGAGCCATTGCGTAGCAACAAAACGCAGAACGGTAGCAAGAACAGGGTCAGCAGCTGTGGCTGTAGCTACACGACGAAAATCAATCAGAAACGAGTCGACCACGTCATCGGTTTCCGAATCAATGAACATGCAAGCAAGTTCGGAAGAATCGAATGCGCTATCCTCAGCAACGGGCAAACGGGACAATGCATCGGCGTTTCCGTGCTTAGCAGTGGACCGATACAAGATATCGTAGCGGTACTGCGAGAGGAAAATAGACCAGCGAATGAATATTTGCGCTGTACGTGGAGGTACAGGCTTGATCGGATGAAAAAGCGATGTCAAAGGTTTGTGGTCTGTGATGATGGTAAAGTGACGACCATACAAGAAATCATGAAACTTTGTAACACCAAATACGAGAGCCAATGCTTCTTTCTCGATCTGTGAATAATTTCTTTGTGCAGACGAGAGCAATTTGGACGCAAAGGCAATAGGGCGATCGTGCGAACCATCTTTGTGCGCAAGCACAGCACCGATCCCGAAATCCGATGCATCCACCATCAACAAAAGGGGCTTCCGGGGATCGAATGGCGTAAGGCAAGTATTGGAAAGCAACGCCGATTTCAATTGGCGAAAGGCGCATCTGCATTCCGTCGTCCAGACGAACGGAACACCCTTACGGCGTAAGCGATGAAGCGGAGCTGAAATGGAAGAGGCATGGCGCACATAGCGATGATAATAATTAATTTTTGCCAGCACACTCTGTAGCTGCTCCAAATTCTGCGGCGAAGGCAAGTCTTGTGTGGCACGGAGGTGCTCTGGACTGGGATGTATGCCTTGGGCATTGAGGACATGTCCCAGATAGGGTATGTCACGAGCAAAAAACACACTTTTGTCCTTCCGCAAGCTACGTCATTTGCTACGACCTAGCAAGGCGCCATTACCATTTACTATTGATGCTGTAAAACATGTACCGTCAAGAGCGATGTCACCAATTATGGATTAAAGTTAAGTATTCCTGTAGTTACGTACGTCCTTTGCTACTATAAATTCCTTGTCCTGTTCCAGACCTCACGCCAGCCTGTGTGAGCTTAAACGCGTGCCAATTCGGCTTCCTCATAGTGGCTTGGCTGTCTTGCCAAGCCACAACACTTTCCTTTTCTTTCATCTAGAAAATCATGGCATGTGTTCCATTCATTGAACTACCAGTTTAAATAATACTAACACACACATGTTCATAACAACAAGCCCTTCACAGTGGACACATCTGAAAATCACAACTTCTTCATTCTGCCCTGCATCATTCAGATCCACCCAACAACCTGTATGTAACTCTCACCAGTTATGTATGCTTGGTGTTATATATTCCAACTGGTGCAGCACTTTATTCACCGTTGTACTATTCACTTTTTGTCGGCACACATATCTGATCAGGTTCTGTCTCTTCTCTCTGTCTTAATCAGAAATAATATCTAATTGCGTGAGTGCTCATTCAGATTTCTTAATTTCTACCCCTTTGTCAGAAAGTTCCTTTATGTTTTACCAGGATGTCAAAAAACCTTTGCAGGTGGTTCCCATTGTTTCCCAGTTGCCATATATCTTCTTGTACAGTATAAATGGTTGTGTCCCATGTGTCTAGCAGAATAGGTTAGAATTGCACACAATGGCTTCTAGTCTCCTAATATTTAATAAAAGAAGTCAAGACATTTGCATCAGTTCTTGGCTGCAGAAGTTCATGGGAATAGGCAGATATCAAGAAAGGTTTGTTATCGGAAGATGTGTTTGTGGCTAACCTGTCAAACATAAGAGTCTTGATGGCTGCTAACATTAAAAGCAGTTTTAAGATGATGTGAAATGTAGCAAGTGTTTGCAAGTGTCACAGGGTTCAGGAAGTCCTGGGGTTTGACACGTTTGAAGGAAGGACCGTGATGTCTTTGTAGCTGGTTTGGTGACCAATTTGCAGGGAGGTGTTTATGATTGCCATGTTGATAATAGTCTTCACAAAACAAGGCAGGAAGGATAGTGCTAGCAACTATTAACTTTTTTAATACTAAGGTGTTTTGTTAAAAATTCTTCTTGCTGAAGAGTAGGACATGTGTTAGTAGTCAAACTTTTGTGCCAGACAGTCAATCAAACTGAAAACTGCTAAACAGTAGACAAATTGTGTGTCTGATGTGCGGGATTTTGTACTATTGAGGGAAAAAATGAATGATATGTGCATGGTAGCATAACTTTTTCATAGAAATAAAAATAAATTTATGCAAGTACCAGTATTTCATTACATTCTTGATCTGATGTACTAAAAAAGGTGCAAACATGGTCCTCTCTGAAAACGTTAATGCAGTGTCAAAGAAAGATCAAAGCTATAGAAGGAGGTTTCTGATAGCTACATATTACACTGTCTAAAATTTTTAAGTTGTGTTTCTTTATTTATAAAGAATTTGACTTCACTTGCAGGCTTTTTAATTCTTCTGGCTGAAGAACAGAACATCTGTGATAATTTACATTTGGGTGTTTTGGCTCACTGCCTCTTTGTTCCAGGAATCTGTTTCATATCATTAAGTTTCTTAGTTCCATGATGATTTTGAGTTATTGAAAAGGTATTTCGTTACAGGGAGATTGTTGTATGTAGTATGATTAGAGTTTCTGAGTTTTAATCTTGGGTTCTTCTGATTGGGATTGTTCACAAATGTAGAGCTTTGTGTGGATTGTATTTCACTTCACTGCTGCAGCTATCACAGGGAAAAACCTCAAGAGAAGGGTTACAGTAGTCATTGAAGCCGTAAGCTCACATGTATGAATGCACTTTATGGTGAGTCCAAAGTGGGCTAAAGGTAAGGAATGAGGTAAAATTAAATCACATTACACTGTGGTCTCTCTAAAACTGGCTGAGGAAATTGGCTGGAAGTTGCAAATTTGGAGCAAGGCAAGGGTACATAACCTCAAATAAAACAATGCCCACAAATCAGTGCTGTGTTATAACCAACCTTTAGGCCTAGTGCAGCTGTACTTTGCTATTACATTTGTGTGCCACAACTCACCTTGGCCAAAAATTAGGTCAATGCCATGTCTAAAGAGTTGAAAATTCTACTGATGACAGCTAAATAAAAAATATATGTATATATATATATATATATATATATATATATATATATATATATATTAATGGCACAATGTAAACATTCAATAGGACACAAACCAATAGGCTGGTCATTAAAATTTCAACGCCAAATGGGATAGTAAATAACGAAATTGGAATTTGAGTGGAAGACTGACTCCAGTCGCAATCTGGTATCAAAATGCTTTGATGATGAAAGTCGTAATGTTGTGCTGGACTGAGACTTGAATCCAAATCTCGTACTTGTGTGGCCCAACAGAACAGACACCACACATATATATGAGTACAGTATATCTATAGGTGTGATTGGCTTTATAACTTCAGTGTGGAATGGCACAAATTTTCAGCTTTCAGCATCGAATTATTTTGATGCCCAATTGCTCTCCTTCAAAATGATATATTTATGGCTATTGTGTCAACAAACAACAATGTGGTGACTGTGAGACATGTTCGACAGAACAGACATGAAAAACATATATATAGGAATTTTAATTATTGTGTGTATAAATGTTGTTGGCAGAACTGCTACTTATGGCAGCAAATGTGGCTGTAACCCATGTGAGCAGCGATGCACTGGTGGTTAATTTCTATGACAGAGTTCATTAACTGTAGTGTCTGGTGAGTGTACATTTGCCACTCTCTCAGCAGCCCATGATCAGATGTTTTCGTGGGTGACTTTGTCCAAAGATAACGTGATGGAGACCTCAAAGATAGGACACAGCCACTTTTCATACCACATCACAAATGTGACGCCCCAAATTACTGGCCATGCAAACCAAAGGCAATTGTGTTACCTACACAATGGCAAACCATACCATCATGTCATGTGCTGCGTTTGTATGATGACGAATGCAGTTTTGCAACATTAAATCTCCTCAGAACCTCCACACATGTGCGTATCTGTCATACTGCTGTACATAGAACTGAGACTCACGTGAAAAGACGACATTGTACCACTGCTTTATCATTCTCTATGCCACTGTGTCAAAAGAAATCGAATCAATGGTAATATTCTGACAGTCCATGGTGCTCCAATCGTCATTGCCCTGACCTTGTGAATACTGAAAAGGAGCCATTTCCGGACCCAAAGTACGTGACAGCTCTACTATCTTTCACGCCCAAGCGAGCAATATGTCTGTCCTCTTGCGGGCTTGTCACATGGTGCCATTTTCTTCATAGAGTACAGTATGACCTTCATGAACACATTGATTCCATGTTCGCATGAATCCTGATCAAGGTGAGTAGCAATATTGCAGGATGATAAAACACAGTGTTGATAATCCACCATCCTGTTGCTGTCGAATCCCTACTTATGATGCTAGGAGTTTCTCCTTCTTGTACGAGGCATCTGGAATGATAATCATTTGCATATCGAAGGATGTAGTACAGTTTCTACCAGTTTGACATTTATTGTATACCACCGTCATTGTGTTGTGGTTTTAGCTGCCAGTAGTGTATATTAAAACTATTTGTATCTGCTTCTTACAGTAAGATTGGTGAGCCTGCCAGTACATCGCAATTGCTAAATCTGACCACAAACGAAAAATATTCAATTTCACCCTTTTTTCAGCATTTTGTTGGCAGGGAATCAGCAACTTCATCAAAATTGTTGAAGCTTTTATTAACGATTCTGTCAACAGTTCCAGTATTTATGTTAGGCGAGTAGTTTAGAACCTCAGAGGTTCATTTTCAATCTTGGCCCACTGAGGCTGCACTGACGGTGCCCGACATCAAAGTGGGAACAAGTGCTTTACAAATGTTTGCGGAATGAGTGCCAAAATCCACAAGTGTCTCTTACCAAGTCAAAATCAACCTTTGAAAATGAACCTGTGGGGTTCGAAACTAGCAGCCTAGTATAAATACTGCAACTGTCAGCACAATCGTTAATAAATGCATTAAGAAAAACAGTCAGTTGTGATTTCAGAATGCGAAAACCTGCTCTATAATGTAGGCTATATTCTTTCCTTATGTACAGAATGTAGTGACATGACTTCCACCGACTATGTGCGACGATTCTGGAATGATAATCATTTGCATATCGAGGCGTGTAGTACAGTTTCTGCTAGTTTGGCATTTATTGTATACCACCGTCATTGTGTTGTGGTTTTGGCTGCCAGTAGTGTATATTAAAACAATTTGCATCTGCTTCTTACAGTAAGATTAGTGAACCTGCCAGTGCATTGCAATTGCTAAATATGTATGGGAACCGGATGTATGGCCTAACCCCTCTTCAACCATCTCCTTGTGCATCTCTTCCTGCCCCACCTCTTTCTCTGGCCATTACCTCCTTCTCTCTCACTTTCTCTATTTCTGTTGATCTTCCTACTTCCCCTGTCTACATCCCCCCCCCCTCGCCCTTCACTCGGTCCATCTCCTCTTTCCCCCTTTCTCTGGACTTCAGGGACTTGAGGCTTGATTATTGTTACTGCGAACGCAGCCTTGATTGGTAACTGAAATCGTTTAAAACGAATGAGTAAATTGGTTTGGATTCTTGGTATACACGATAAGAGAGACCTCTCCTGCTGCTGAATCTGTGAGGATAGTAGCTTCAACGAAAGTATTTCACATAGTTGTAATTTGCGAACGTGTAGAATTACAAAGTTTCCGACGATACAGATTCCATAGTAGTTTTCTAATCATTAGCTAATAGCCCATAAGTACAAATTTTCTGTTTTCTATTGTAATTATAATTGACTGCGAGGAAGAAAACAAAACAGCGTATAGTTGCCCATACAATTGTTTAAAATTATGTATATGTCGAAACAGTATACAAATATAAGATAAACAATTTGTCTAGAGGTTTAATTGCTGCGCTATCGTAATTGAAACTGACTGCGAGAAAGAAACCAAAACGCACATTTTCACAGCACTGCATATCACAGAATTTTCCTTCTCACAGTTGGTTTTTACAGAAAACTAACACTGATGTTTAAAAAGTGCACTGCTATGTCTCAATATTTATTGGAAAATCATGTAAAACTTTAAAGCAAACACGTCAAGAACTTTTCGAGACTTTTCTAACACCATATATATTTAAAAAGGTGTATCTTATGCCTATACATTTTTGAGTATATTGGTCAAAGACTTTTAGAGATTTTTGCTGGCAACATTACCCCTTATGTCTACATAATGTATGTCCATCTGAATGTATGTTGGAGTATCGCATAAAAATCTGAAGTAAATTGGTCCAGAACTTTTGCAGATTTTACAAACAACGTTTCTCCTTAATATATTATGTATACATGTTTATATACCATATATATTTTAAAAACATGTAGCCTATGTCGTTAAAATTTTTATTAGAGTGTCGTGGAAAAAAACTGAAGTACATCGATCAAGAAATTTTCGAGATTTTTGCTAACAACTCTCCCCATTTACACAGGGTGTCCCAGAGATGTTGCAACAAACTTCAGGGGTTTATAGAGGGTTTAGTGAGCAACAAATTGATGATAGGAACCGGTGTCCGTAAACATCATTCAGCGACGCTACAGAGCATCATAGTTACAGGTGCCGGTGTCTGCCACTAGGTCAACCCTTCGGCTGCTGCACAGAAAGACCTTGTCTCCTATGAATGCGATCTGTGTTGCCTCGGTGGATGACGGAATCGAACACAGGTATACCGAAAACCATTGGAGATTTTAGAGGGTTTCAGGAGAAAAATAAACTGTAGATGGAAACACGTGTCCAAAACTGCCATCCACCGAGGCAACAAAGCGTCACATTCATGAAAGACAAGGCTTTTCTGTGACTCAGCTAGCTCTGTCTTCCCCAGTGGCGAACGTGACAATCAGTCGCGATCAATGAATAACAAAGAACATTGCGAGACGTTCCGGCTACAGTCCCTCCGCGTGCAGAGTCACGTCTGATGCCGAAGGGTTGATATAGTGGCAGGCACCAGCACCTATAACTTCGATACTCTGTAGCGTGGTTGGATGATGTTTCCAGAGACGGTTTCCTATCCTCGATTTGTTCTTCAAGACACTCTCTACAACTCCTCTAAGTTTGTTGCAACATTTCTGGGACACACTGCATATAGTACACTACTGGCCATTAAAATTGCTACACCATGAAGATGACGTGCTACAGACCCGAAATTTAGCCGACAGGAAGAAGATGGTGTGATATGCAAATGATTAGCTTTTCAGAGCATTCCCACAAGGTGGGCACCGGTCGCAACACCTACAACGTGCTGACATTAGGAAAGTTTCCAACCGATTTCTCTTACACAAAAAGCAGTTGACCAGCGTTGCCTGGGGAAACGTTGTGATGCCTCATGTAAGGAGGAGAAATGCGTACCATCACGTTTCCGACTTTGATAAACGTCGGATCGTAGCCTATCGTGATTGCGGTTTATCCTATCGCGACATTGCTGCTCGCGTTGGTCGAGATCCAATGACTGTTAGCAGAATATGGAATTGGTAGGTTCAGGAGGGTAATACGGAACGCCGTGCTGGGTCCCAACGGCCTCGTATCACTAACAGTCGAGATGACAGTAATCTTATCCGCATGGCTGTAACGGATCGTGCAGCCACGTCTCGTTTCCTGAGTCAACAGATGGGGACGTTGGCAAGACAACAACCATCTGCACGAACAGTTCGATGACGTTTGCAGCAGTATGGACTTTCAGCTACGAGACCATGGCTGCGGTTACCTTTGACGCTGCATCACAGACAGGAGCGCCTGCAATGGTGTACTCAACGACGAACCTGGGTGCACGAATGGAAAAACGTCATTTTTGTGGATGAATCCAGGTTCTGTTTACACCATCATGATGGTCGCATCCGTGTTTGGCGACATCGAGGTGAATGCACATTTAAAGCATGTATTCATCATCGCCATACTGGCGTATCACCCGGCGTGATTGTATGGGGCGCCATTGGTTACACGTCTCGGTCACCTCTTGTTTGCATTGATGGCACTTTGAACAGTGGACGTTACATTTCAGATGTGTTACGACCCGTGTCTCTACCCTTCATTCGATCCCTGCAAAACCCTACATTTCAACAGGATAATACACGACCGCACGTTGCAGGTCCTGTACGGGCCTTTCTGGATACAGAAAATGTTCGACTGCTGCCCTGGCCAGCACATTCTCCAGATCTCTCACCAATTGAAAACGTCTGGTCAATGGTGGCCGAGCAACTGGCTCGTCACAATACGCGTCACTACTCTTGATGAACTGTGGTACCGTGTTGAAACTGCACGGGCAGCTGTACTTGTACACGCCATCCAAGCTCTGTTTGACTCAATGCCCAGGCATATCAAGGTCGTTATTATGGCCAGAGGTGGCTGTTCTGGGTACTGATTACTCAGGATCTATGCACCCAAATTGGGTGAGAATGTAATCACATGTCAGTTGTAGCATAATATATTTGTCCAATGAATACCCGTTTATCATCTGCATTTCTTCTTGGTGTAGCAATTTTAATGGCCAGTAGTGTATATTCATTTATTTACCATATACTCGTATATCAAAAAAATATATAGCCTGTGTCCTCTGAATGTTCATTAGAGTATCGTCAAAATCTGAAGTAAATGGGCATGAACGCTTGGAGATTTTTGGTAACACATTAAGCTATGACTTCTCTTTATATAGTAGTAGTGATGTAGAAGCACAAACTAGCTGAAATGCATTTGTGCTTAAAGAATGTCCATTCTGTTACAGTGCTCATGGATCGTTGGAGAGAGGTTTATGAAGAGAAGAGGATGTCTTCCCACCGTATCACACTAGCAAATTTCGCTTCACGCCGGAACAGACACAGAGCACGAAAAGGAAGGTGTGAAAGAGATCGAGGTGTTCAGTTCGCTGTGAGGGGGCCTGCCATGCAGCACGTTGCATATGAAGTTATATTGCCTGAACGGAGAGCAGCACCACAGTGGCGCGGAAGAGGAGCACTGCATGGCAGCTATGGGCGTCTGCTCCCCATGTACATACCACCTGCCCAGCAGTGGCGCCAGCGTGGCCACGTGTGGCAAGGCGTTCGCAGGAACTGCCTGTTGTCGGAAAGCTGCAGCTACCGCCAGTATCTGGTGCAGCGGCGGTGGAAGCAGCAGCAGCAGCATCAGCAGCAGCAGCTGCCGCTGCTGCGTCAGCAGAAACCTTATACCCGCGGCAGTGCTCGGCGCGCGCCGCAGCCGGCTGCGACGCTGCCGATCCGTGGCCAGCACCTCACCCCTGCCACTATGGTGCCTACTGGCAACATGAAGCCACCCAGAACTGAAGAAGACCTGCGCCGACCCAGAGTGGTGAATCGATGTCGCTCCTGCCATAGGTGTGGAGGCCGTTGTCTTGGCATATGGGGCCATATATGCCCCACATCAATCGTCGTCAGTCGTGTGCCACGAATTTCTATCTCCGCAAGAAGCAGCGGCGCCAAATGGATGAACTAAGTCGTAGACGATTATACATTTTTTACATGTATTCAGAATTATAACAAACTTCATAATGGGTTATTGGATAGCGTTGAAAATGTTAACAATGATTGAAATACAGGATCATAAAACCAGCTACGTTTTTTATTTCTTTCGTTGCACAACGCATTTCGAGAATTTATTCCTTTTTTCGAGTGTTGTGGGCGTTGACATACTTTTTAAATGTGTTTTCTGCATGCATGTTGGTCCAACTGTGTTTTCATGCAGTGGACATTTCTGTTGTAAATTACGAGATCACTGTCGACTTGGAGGCTGCTGCGTTTATAATGAATCAATTTCTTTATTCTTTTATGTGCCATATGACAATCACTGGATCACTTTTACAGTTATCGGTTTTGGCTGTGTTTTGCAGCGATCACTGTTGTGACATAAGAAGCCTCCTAACACAGAGCTGGAAGCGTTGTCATACTTCGTATGCTGGAACATTGTTCTAAAGATCATGTAGACAACAACCGAAAATTTTGAACGAGTAATTGTTGTCCGACAAATAAAATATTTTTTTAAAATCTTTATTTCACCGCTAGAGTTGGAAAACAGGAAACACCGTATTCTGAATTACTAAACACCGTGTTTCCCGTATTTTCTGATTATAACGAGAACACAAAAAAGGAATGTTTTCTCGAATTGCGTTGCACTACGCATGAAAATCACGACTGCTACACCAACTTCATTATAAAATAGTGGTAAGACCTGGCATAGAGGAAATATGTAATCTCGAGTATTCATTATCTTAAGAATACCATAGAAGTTGCTTTGAAAGACGTTACAGAGCATAGGAGATTATAAACCAACGAATCGAAAACTAAATAAATGAAACTCCATAAAACAGGAGCTAAATAATTATATGAAAATCTATAGAACAGTAACCTGAGTAACTGGTCAGCTACAGGTTTTAATTTCGAGCAGCTTTTAATTTTGAATACCCAAGAGCTAAAGTAAATTCCACGTCCACTGAAATAATGACATGCCGCGTTTTAAGTGGTTGTAGGTGATATTTCACATTTAAAAGACAGTGACATCCAGGATGGTAAATCAACAGCTCAAAATTACGCGAGTGGTTACATATGGACGTGAAACATTGACGCTAATCAGCACTGATGAACAACGATTTCGAATATTTGAAGGACGAACACTACAGAAAATTTATGGGGGGATCCGAAATAATGATGATATTTGGAGAACAAGGACGAATTATGAGTTGTATCGTCTCATACAAGGAAATGATATTGTAATACTAATGAAAAGTAAAAGAATAGTCTGGGTGGGGCACATTCAAAGGATGGAGGGCGCAGGAACTGTAAATGGAAACCAACAGGCGGAACATTAAAAGGAAGGCCGCTTAAACGACAACTGGACAATGTGAGGTGGAAGGAAACATCAGAGCTCTAGGAATCAGGGGTTGGAGCAGGAAAGTAAACGACAGGGCAGAACGGAAGGAAACTGTTAAGGAGATGAAGACTCATGCAGGATTTTGTAGCCATAAGAAGAAGAAGTATTCATAATTTTGCCTCTGTCTTTCTCAGGTAAGAGGAAAAATGAAATAAATCACTACGAGGGCGGTTAAATAAGTTAACTTGATAGAAATGAAGGACTTAAAAAATTATTTATTTTTCATCCCTTTTTTAAGAGATGTCCAGTTTTCTCAAAGTCTCGGTTGTTTCTAACACCTCCAAAAATTATTAATTTTCGTGCACTCTAGAATACGCCTCTTTCTCAGCAATGATTTCAGTTGAATCCAGCAACGTTATAATGCTTGATTTTTGAATATGTTGTAACACCGTGCAACAGACGGGTATCAGCAATACTGATTTGTAACACGGTGCATATGTTGTTTCGCCCTTTTTATGAACAGGAGTACCCAGCGCTCTTTACCTATCAGGCACAGCTGTTCGCTGCACAAGAGTTTCTCGGAAAATAAGAAAGAAGGAACGAGTTGACTCTGAAGTGTATTTGATATAATATGTAATGAGAATTCTATCATGGAGTGGGGCATGTTTGCTTTTGTAATCACTATTGTTTTTCAGTACCAAGCTACTAATACGAATATCTCTGAGTTTTGAGGCTGTGTGTCGTCTGAACGTTGTACGGTAGTACCCCAAAGAGTAAATTCTTGTATGAGCAAGCAAACCATGTACTAGAGTACTTCGAAAAGTAAGTTACGTATTAAACTTGCTGGCAGATTAAAACAGTGCGGCGCACCAAGACTCGGACTCGGGACCTTTGCCTTTCGCTGGCAAGTGCTCTACCAAGTGAGCTACCCAAGCACGACTAACGCCCCCTCATCACTGCCTTACTTCCGCCAGTTCCCCGTCTCCCACCTTCCAAACTTCACAGCGCTCTCCTGTGAAACTTGCAGAACTAGCCTTCATGGAACAAAGGCTATTGCAGAGACATGGCTTTGCCACAGCCTGGGCGATGTTTCCAGAATGAAATTTTCACTCTGCAGCGGAATGTGCGCTGATATGAAACTTCCTGGCAAACATGGCCAAAAAGCTGCGAAGAAAATATAAAAACAAAGGGGTCGTTGATGCTGATTAAAACACATAGTAAATAGACAGGCACAATTAAAAAACACGGCGATAGTCTGGTTTCTGTACTCAACACTTAGAAAGGCGAAGCAAACACTGAACACTTACGGAAAACAGCGCACTATAGAGTATGAAGGCATATGGGGGGAGAGGACCCGGACAAATGGAGGAAAAAGGGGGGAGAGCCAATGAGGGACAGGACACAGAAAAAGGCGGAACACAGGCATGGCAGGCGTGAGAAGGAGTGGGGAAGGCAGTGGAGGGGAAAGAGAAAGAACTCAGGAGAGAGAAAGGAGTCAAAAAGATGATAGGCGGGGTGGGGGAAACAGGATGGAAGAGGGGTGAGAGGGAGCCCAGGAAAAGGACAGAGGGAGAGCAGCACTTCTATTTTTTTTCTTTATTGTATTTCGATTCCCCCCTCCAGAACGGCAGCAGTGTAATACACCGCTTTGCAGCCTACAGATAAAGTTAAAAAACATAATGAAGAGACTTAACAATAAAAAGAGGTGACAAAGTGGTGACTGTTTAAAACTGGTACATGGCAAAAAAGTTGTGAAGAAAACATAAAAAGCAAAGAAGTGAGTGATGCTGTTTAAAAACACGTGGTAAATAGACCGGCACAATTTAAAAACATGGTGACAGTCTGGTTTCTGTTCACAGCACTTTAAGAAGGGTACGCGCAACACTGAACACTCACGTAAATCACTGCACTATAGAGAACGATGGCATATGATTTAGAATGAAAGTTTCTCATTCTGGAAACATCCCCCAGGCTGTGTCTAAGCCATGTCTCTGCAATATCCTTTCTTTCAAGAGTGCTAGTTCTGCAAGGTTCACACGAGAGCTTCTGTAAAGTTTGGAAGGTAGGAGACAAGGTACTGGCAGAAGTAAAGCTGTGAGGACAGGGTGTGAGTCGTGCTTGGGTAGCTCAGTTGGTAGAGCACTTACCTGTGTAAGGCAAAGGTCTTGAGTTCGAGTCTTGGTCCGGCATCTAGTTTTAATCTGCCATGAAGTTTCATTTCAGATAAGATCAAAATAAGGATAAGATCATAAATTTGAGAATATACATGGTCCAAATTGCTTATTGCATGTTACAACAGGTAGGTTGATTTAATGTAGTATACAGATCCACTGGAAAGGACAGATATTTTGGAGAATGGTATCAATGATGTAGATGATGACTTTTGTCATAGGAAAGGGTGAAGGGAGTGTAGGTAGAGTGGATAATTCATGACAGTGGGAGCAGATATGACTTTGCACCTTCAAGCATAAGTCAGATAAAATGGATTATATGTTATGTGGGTGACAGACTGTATCCTCCTCCACATAGAACATTTACACATCCAAAATATTCCATAGCCTCGTGTATGACAAGTTTCTTTGATTGCTACATCTGCAAAACTCTAGCACTCTCATCAAATTCTTCAATGAGTTAACTTCCAATTGCCGGCCGAAGTGGCCGTGCGGTTAAAGGCGCTGCAGTCTGGAACCGCAAGACCGCTGCGGTCGCAGGTTCGAATCCTGCCTCAGGCATGGATGTTTGTGATGTCCTTAGGTTAGTTAGGTTTAACTAGTTCTAAGTTCTAGGGGACTAATGACCTCAGCAGTTGAGTCCCATAGTGCTCAGAGCCATTTGAACCATTTTAACTTCCAATTCTAGTAATCCTCTACATCTACAATAATTCACTCCCCAACATTATGCTTATACACACTTTACAGGGTGTTTTTGTAAGGGTGTATAAAAATTTAAAAGCACATGAGGACACTCCACTGAACAATTCAAGGTAGGGAACCAGGGGTCAGAAATGCCAGCTGGAGGAGGCAATAGGAATATAACCACATTACTGTGTACTTTTTTATTTACATTAGTTACAATTAACTGTAAATACCATAACTGACACAATGAACGTACCATTTGCACTGTATCTTACAAAGTTGCTGAAACTGATGGCCATCAACCTGGCGTGTTTTGAATCACATCACAGGCAGCTACAATTCTGGAAACTAATTGCATCTCTGTATCCACTGGGGTCTCATACACAAGTGACTTTAGATATCCCTATAGGAAATAATCAAGGGGATTCAGGTCAGGTGACCACACAGGCAATGAGATAGCACCTCCCATTCCAATCCAGTAATAAGGAAATACAGCATTGAGATGGCTATGGACATCCACAATGAAGTGAGGCGGCACACCATCATGTTGTATCCACATCCTCTAACGAACAGCCAGGGGTACATTCTCCAACAACTGCGATAGGACCCTTTGCATGAATGTCACGTACAGGTAGGCATTCAGATGGCCAGGTACAAGATATGGCTCAGTGAGACTGTTGCCCAGATATTCACAGGAAAACATACTAGATGTTGTAACTCTACTTCAGTGTGAGGGTTTTCCTCATCCCACAAATGGCTGTTCCTGCAGTTTGAAGAACCATCACAATCAAATTAGGCCTTTTCAGTAAATAGCACATTTAGGAGGAAATCTGGTCAAATCCATCCACTGTTAGTGCAACCACTAACACAATGCGACCCTTGGTGCAAAATCAATCACAGGTATTACATGGACTCGTTGTGGGTGAGATGATTGTAATTGTTATTCATGGAGTACTCATCACATGCTAGTATGTGTAGCACCCATTTCACATGCAATACAATGAGTACTTGTAGTGGGGCCCACAGTAACATGTTCCAGCACATCCTCTTCAAAATGAGTGTGCAATTGGTTATCATGTTTCCCGTACCTCGTATCTTCTTTCAAATGAACCAGTCTTCTGCATTCACTGATCAAGAGAAATAAACACTCATCATGACAGTTGATGCCTGTTAGGAAATTCTTCCCTGTAAAGCCTTTCAGAAGGGAGAGCATTGCATTATACTGCCCCATACACAAAATGCATGCCAGTGAGTGCTGCAAAACTGTACCAGTATGTTACATGACATTGTACTGTACATCTCTGAATAGTTCTGAGTAATGAATGGGTTAGTCACTGACCCATAGCACTTTCTGTCATGGGGCAATGTAAATACAGTACAACACAGCCCCTTATGAACAAGTAAAATAAACAAAATCTGCATCATAACTTCCTAGTAATCAGGCTTGTCCTCCATATTTCCTCACAGAAAATAAAGAATACATATGTAAATAAACAGTACAGTATATGTAAACTTGTATGCATTTTAGTTGTAAATAAACTGGGAAAAAGTAATGCTGACAAAGCTGTAGACAAGTTTACATCCATATCTCCTTAAGCTGGCTTCTCCGATCCTTAGTACCATACCTCAAATTGTTCAGTAGAGCATTCATTATGTCTTGTTGCATTTTTGCATGCTCTTATGGAAACACACTGTATATACTCTCCAATTGGAAATTCAACTGACTCACCCCATCTGACCAGAAAATCCACCCTAACATTTGTTCATCTCTCCATACCTAATCGAATTCTCCTTTCCTCTCCATATCAGAACTCTTTTCTCCTCCTCCCTCCCCAGAAGCCTGGTTTGAAATCTTTTCCCAATTATCTCCAACCACAAACTCACAGTTACTGAAGGCTTTATCCTTCAGATTTTAACAACACTCTAGTCCGCTTCTAATTTTCCATTTCTATAGAGTTGGTTCTCCTCATGTACCTAATACTCACCGTCATCTTCAACTTGACAGAGTCCAAACAAACCAACCCTTTCTCTCTCTACATAGAACATCCACTCAATCACAGTATTAACATTTAAAGTATCTAACACAATTGCTTTATTCTTAAAGAAATTCACTGAAAAGGAGCCTCAACTTTGTACCTCTGATAGTTCACCATAACCTGTACGGGATGAAATAACAGTAAATAAGTATAGGTCATCGTAAGGATGGAACAAACAATTGGCACTGATAGCATGCCAGGACTATACTTACGCTTATTAGACAGCATTGTTGAAATATTTGTGAACTCTATTGGTGAAATGTACCTCTGAAATCATCATTCATCACTTCAGTAACCAGTGTCTCCCTCTTATACCCTACAATCACAATATGCCCTTCAAACCTTATTACCCATTGCTGGAGTTTTCTCATCACTTTACAATACATGCATTCTGACAGAGTCAAGACAATCAGTCATCAAACAAAAGTCCTAGCATCCTCAAGTTCATCATAATACAGCCCTGGCAGGACTTCAGTATATATGTTCAGGGTGTGCAGATTAAACATAAAATGTAATAACTTCAGACATAATTGAGATATTTAGTGGCAGTTTTAGCCATGTGGACTCCACAGCAGAAGATGTTCAGTGTACTTTCTCATGGAGCTAAAGTCTGCGACACTGGTACAATGACAGTTTTGGTGTGAGTATGGACTGCAACCCACTGACAGTGTTCCCACTTATGACATTGTTGTGGTCTTCAGTCCTCAGACTGGTTTGATGCAGCTCTCCATGCTACTCTTATCCTGTGCAAGCTTCTTCATCTCCCAGTACCTACTGCAGCCTACATCCTTCTGAATCTGCTAGCAATCAGGAAGTGAGACAAGTGGGTGTGGGAAACTGGGGGTTTGCTTTCAATACTGGATAATCTGCCGAGCACACACTTCCAAGAGCTGTTGTTGAATTAATATGTATGTCCTTCCAGCAGAGCCCTCATGATTCAGATGTAATAGTTGGCAGTCAGTAATCTACCAGATCTGTGCCATCACAAATGTTATGCCAGAATGCTGAAAAACACTTGGAGAGAAGTGAAACACACATTAGATGTCTTTTGCACCATTAACAGGGCATATGATGGTGTGTGTTTGGTGTAAGTGTGTGTATGTGTGTGTGTGTGTGTGTGTGTGTGTGTGTGTGTGTGTGTGTGTGTGTGTGTGTGTGTGTTTATGTAAAAAAAAATTAAATAAAAAAAATATTTCAATTACGATACATACTGAAAAATACTGCCAATAAATATCTCATATACTTCTCACATTATTGCATGTCATACTATTACATGTTTAAACCAGACACCCTGTATTTTTTTAATGCAATGACATATTGCAGTAAAAAAAAAATCAATGAGACCCTTGAAAAATTTTTCATAACCCATGAAACATGGCCTGAGTGGTGGAAAATGATACCAGAAATGGCAATAGGAACTCAACAAGGAGCATACAAAAGTGGGCAGAGCTAGCTTGACAGGAACATTTTGTGTACAGTTACTAAACCTTTCATTCACATCATATGGAAATACAGTTGATAAATCTAGTAGTATCATGGAGCTGATGAGCATCCCCTTATTACTACTTAAACCAGTACAAGTGTCAAAGGAACAGACTACAAATTAATTGCTCCAAGGAGGTGGAATTTGAAATGTGTTAAGAAGAAATTATCTTAGTGGAGATCTGATGAAAGCAGACTGTGAACAAATTGAATATAGTAGCATTTATTACCAATAACATTGTCAATTCAGAATTTCTGGAGGGAATAACCAGCTGTCTGTGTTCTTTTATTTATTTATGTTTGAGTTCCATGTATCCTCGATGTGAGCATATCACTAGTGTGTAGGGAACATCAGATAATTACAGTGATAACTATCTATAAATGGTGATAAGGCTTACAGTCTAAATCATATTTAAGGTGATACATGAAAAATGTGATTCAATTGCTCAGATAACTGCAGTAATAATAATCACACAAACAAATCACAAGTTTTACACTCTAATTCATGTTGTTGTTGTTGTGGTCTTCAGTCCTGAGACTGGTTTGATGCAGCTCTCCATGTTACCCTATCCCGTGTAAGCTTCTTCATCTCCCAGTACTTACTGCAACATACATCCTTCTGAATCTGCTTAGTGCATTCATCTCTTGGTCTCCCTCTACGATTTTTACCCTCCACACTGCCCTCCAATGCTTAATTTGTGATCCCTTGATGCCTCAGAACATGTCCTACTAACCGGTCCCTTCTTTTTGTCAAGTTGTGCCACAAACTCCTCTTCTTCCCATTCTATACAATACTTCATCATTAGTTATGTGATCTATCCATCTAAGCTTCAGCATTCTTCTGTAGCACCACATTTCGAAAGCTTCTATTCTCTTCTTGTCCAAACTATTTATCATCTATGTTTCACTTCCATACATGGCTACACTCCATACAAATACTTTCAGGAACGACTTCCTGACACTTAAATCTATACTCGATGTTAACAAATTTCTCTTCTTTAGAAATGCTTTCCTTGCCATTGCCAGTCTACATTTTATATCTTCTCTACTTCGACCATTATCAGTGATTTTGCTCCCCAAGTAGCAAAACTCCTTTACTACTTTAAGTGTCTCATTTCCTAATCTAATTCCCTCAGCATCACCCAACTTAATTTGACAACATTCCATTATCCTTGTTTTGCTTCTGTTGATGTTCATCTTATATCCTCCTTTCAAGACACTGTCCATTCCGTTCAACTGCTCTTCCAAGTCCTTTGCTGACTCTGGTAGAATTACAATGTCATCGGCGAACCTCAAAGTTTTTATTTCTTCTCCATGGATTTTAGTAACTACTCCGAATTTTTCTTTTGTTTCCTTTACTGCTTGCTCAATATGCAGATTGAATAACATCTGCGATAGGCGACAACCCTGTCTCACTCCCTTCCCAACCACTGCTTCCCTTTCATGCCCCTCAACTCTTATAACTTCCATCTGGCTTCTGTACAAATTGTAAATAGCCTATTGCTCCCCGTATTTGACCCCTGCCACCTTCAGAATTTGAAAGAGAGTATTCCAGTCAGCATTGTCAAAAGCTTTCTCTAAGTCTACAAATGCTAGAAATGTAGATTTGCCTTTCCTTAATTTAAGATAAGCCACAGGCTCAGCATTGCTTCACGTGTTCCATCACTTCTACGGAATCCAAACTGATATTCCCCAAGGTCGGCTTCTACCAGTTTTTTCATTCATCTGTAAAGAATTTGTGTTGGTATTTTGCAGCCATGACTTATTAAACTGATAGTTTGGTAGTTTACACATCTGTCAACACCTGCTTTCTTTGGGATTGGAATTATTATATTCTTCTTGAAGTCTGAGAGCATTTCGCCTGTATCATACGTCTTGCTCACCAGATGGTGCAGTTTTATCAGGGCTGCCTCTCCCAAGGCTATCAGTAGTTCTAATGGAATGTTGTCTCCTCCTGGGGCCTTGTTTCAACTTAGGTCTTTCAGTGCTCTCTCAGACTCTTCACGCAGTATCATATCCCATTTCATCTTCATCTATGTCCTCTTCCATTTCTGTAATATTGTCCTCAAGTACATCACCCTTGTATAGTCCCTCTATATACTCCTTCCACCTTTCTGCTTTCGCTTCTTTGCTTAGAACTGGTTTTCCATCTGAGCTCTTGATATTCATGAAAGAGGTTCTCTTTTCGCTTTAGGTCTCTTTAATTTTCCTGTAGGCAGCATCTATCTTACTGCTAGTGAGATAGGCCTTACAACCTTACATTTGTCCTCTAGCCATCCCTGCTTAGCCATTTTGCACTTCCTGTCAATCTCATTTTTGAGACGTTTGTACTCCTTTTTGCCTGCTTCATTTACTGCATTTTTATATTTTCTCCTTTCATCCATTAAATTCAATATTTCTTCTGTTACTCAAGGATTTCTACTAGCCCTCATCTTCTTACCTACATGATCCTCTGCTGCCTTCACTACTTCATCTCTCAGAGGTACCCATTCTTCTTCTACTGTACTTCTTTCCCCCATTCCTGTCAATTGTTCCCTTATGCTCTCCCTGAAACTCTGTACAACCTCTGGTTTAGTCAGTTTATCCATGTCCCATCTCCTTAAATTCCCACCTTTTTGCAGTTTCCTCAGTTTTAAACTACAGTTCATAACCAACAGATTGTGGTCAGAGTCCACATCTGCCCCTGGAAATGTCTTACAATATAAAACCTGGTTTGTAAATCTCTGTCTTACCATTATAGAATCTATCTGACACCTTCTAGTATCTCCAGGATTCTTCCATGTATACAAGCTTCTTTTATGATGCTTGAACCAAGTGTTAGCTATGTTTAAGTTATGCTCTGTGAAAAACTCTACCAGGTGGCATCCTCTATCATTTCTTAGCCCCAATCCATATTCACCTACTATGTTTGCTTCTCTTCCTTTTCCTACTATCGAATTCCAGTCACCCATGACTATTAAATTTTCGTCTCCCTTCACTACCTGAATAATTTCTTTTGTCTCATCATACATTTCATCAATTTCTTCATCATCTGCAGAGCTAGTTAGCAAATAAACTTGTACTACTGTAGTAGGGTTGGGCTTTGTGTCTATCTTGGCCACAATAATCCTTTCACTATGCTGTTTGTAGTAGCTTACCTGCACTCCTATTTTTTTTTCATTATTATACCTACTCCTGCATTACCCCTATTTGATTTTGTGTTTATAACCCTGTATTCACCTGACCAAAAGTCTTGCTCCTCCTGCCACCGAACTTCATTAATTCCCACTGTATCTAACTTAAACCTAATCATTTCCCTTTTTAAATTTTCTAACCTACCTGCCTGATTAAGGGATCTGACATTCCACGCTCTGATCCGTAAAACGCCAGTTTTCTTTTTCCTGATAATGATAATGACATCCTCCTGAGTAGTCCCCACCCAGAGATCCAAATGGGGACTATTTTATCTCTGGAATATTTTACCCAAGAGGACACCATCATCATTTAACCATACAGTAAAGCTGCATGCCCCCAGGAAAAATTATGGCTGTAGTAGGTACATGTACACACATGGTTTCTGTTTTCAATTACGGAGTGGAATAGAGTGTATCCCGACATGTCAGGCCAATAGATGTTCAATGTGGTGACCATCATTTGCTGCACACAACTGCAATCTCTGGCGTAATGAATGTCGTACACGCCGCAGTACATCTGGTGTAATGTCGCCACAGGCTGCCACAATACGTTGTTTCATATCCTCTGGGGTTGTAGGCACATCACGGTACACATTCTCCTTTAACGTACCCCACGAAAATAAGCCCAGAGGTGTAAGATCAGGAGAACGGGCTGGCCAATTTATGCGTCCTCCACGTCCTATGAAACGCCCGTCGAATGTATACCTCACCCCTCATGGTAATGTACATGTGCGCCAGTGAAAAAGACCAATAAAAAGGTGTTAGCATGTGGACGTAATGTGCTGTTCCAGTCTCTTCTGTACCTAAGGTCCATCACCGCTCTCTTTGGATCTCTACGTAATTCGGTGCTCTCCAATACACACGATCAAACAGTGGAGAAGTGGTACTCAAGCGTCAACTTTAGGTAATAATATCTCCGGATGTAATTAACATTTTACAATGCAACAAATGGCACTGATTACGTATTTGTTTATATGTTCAGATGTGCTAACAAAACTAATTGGGTTCCATTTAAAAAAACGTAGGTTTGTGTTAAAAACCATACTTCCGTGCGTTTTTTTATGGTTTGTATTAACCAATTACACTAGCCCCTCTCCTCACAATCGGTCTGTGGAATCAATTTGTCAGTATATGATGTGGTTTACGAAATACATCCAGCGGTAATGTTAGGTGGCTCACCCTGTATATATAAACATAAATGGTGAACAATAATCTACACAACACAAATGTGCGTAGTGGACTACACAACATTAGACCACATTGAAATAGCATGTACAACTTTGATTAATTACATTAATGTACGAGAAGGACTTTTTACACGGAATACACAGTTGATATTTAGATATAACACATGATAATTCTAACATTTTTGTAAATATTATTTATTTAGATCATAGCAACAGTAAGATAAAAATTACTATTGGCTCAGAGTACATAAATCTAATTGTTTTGTATGAAGCTATTCCAGGTAATCGTTTGCACTATAATAGCAGATGGTCATTAAAAATTTGAATACTGCTTCTTTAAATGAAGACAATTTTTTTATTTCTTTCAACTTTAGCAGTAGTTTGTTATACAATCTACTTCGTTGTATGTTTGTTTGTTTGCACTTTCTTGTGTTGTAAGTATGTTGATCTGAGTTGGATTTGAAATTGTCAATATTTCTTTTTACACTAACTACACTTTTTTGTATATAGAGGCACATTAGGGGTAGAACATTTAGCTGTTGGAATAACTGCTTTGAAGGAGTTAGCCTTGAGCTGTTGGTAATTATTCTAACAGCTCGTTTTTGTAGAGTGAAGTTGGTTTTGAGATTTTTCTTACTATGACCCCAGAAGGTGAGGCCATAGGTAATAGCAGAATGTATATAAGCAAAGTAAACAGTTCTGCTACATTCCCTACTATATATAAGGCTAATAACACGTAATACAAAGCAAGCAGAGCTTAACTTATGAGAGAGATACAGGATGTGGGATTTCCAGTCTAAATTTTCGTCTATATTTACACCTAAGAAGTTTGTGGTAGCAACTCTCACAATTTCTTTATTTTGTATTCTGAGATCCAGATCAGAGTGTGACTCTGTTTTCCTGTAATGGATATAATTAGTTTTAGAAATATTTATGGTTAATTTGTTCATTTCAAACCAATTTGGCAAATATTATATAACTCTAGTTGTCGATGTTGGCAGTACCCGGTTTACGTCAGTTACTACAATGTTTGTGTCATCCGCAAACAGGGTTATCTGAGTACCATTTACTGGAATCTTGATATCATTTATGTAAAGAAGAAATGGGAGAGGTCCTAGAACACTCCCCGGTGGTACCCCAATTGGCAGAGTCTGAATATCCTATCTGTAAACAATACTTTGGTTTTTACTGTTTGTTGTTGCAATTTCTACTACCTGTTTCCTATTATTGAAAAATGACTGAAACCACTTTTTTGCCACTCCTCGTATACCGACATATTCTAATTTGTCTAGGAGGATATCATGTTAGACAGTATCAAATGCCTTTGATAAGTGCAAGTTTATTCCTATTGTACTGTTGTTCCTATCTAGCCCCATTACAATATTTTCAATGAGTTGGGTGATGGTTGACTCTATACTCATTCCTTTGTGAAAGCTGTGTTGGTTTACAGACAATAGATTGAATTTCTCGACGTAATTTGTAATTCTGTTTTTCATCACTGTCTCTATTACATTTGAAAATACCGACAATAAAGCTATTAATCTATAGTTTCCCACTTCATGTATATTGCCCTTTTTATACAATGGTTGAATTTTTGAAATTTTTAATCATTGTGGAAAGATTCCTTCTGACAATGATATGTTTACGATGTGTGAGAGAGGTTCTGATATGACACTATCACATCTTGTCATGACTGAACAAGGTACCTCGTCAATCCCCAAGGACATTTTATTATTCATTGTTTATATTATTCGGTTAACATCCAATTTGTTCACGGGAGGTAGCAATACTGAATTAACATTTTGTTCTCCTGGGATTGATGTTCTAATAATCCTAGAACAATTTTTACTCAGATTGATTGGACTATTTATGAAGTGTTCATCAATGTAAGTTGCTAAACTTTGCCTCAAAGCACAGTTTAAACAGGGTTTGAAAGACTTCTTGCTAGACGTCTCCTTCTACGCTATAGATGAATATGTTAACAGAGAGTGTTAGACCAGTATCAGTAAAAAGGTCTGTTAGATTTCAGTTTTGACAGAACTTGGTCACGACAGTCAAGACTTGGTTTTTGTGTACAAGAGCTTCATTAAAAGTGAATAAACAGGTTTCATTCTCACAGTGTATTAATTCTGCACGTAATAGCAGTTTCAATATACTGTAATTATTCACATATTTTGACAGTCTCCTGACAAGTAATCAGGGAAGTGAGTATGATATTGAAATGTTCTGTTTTTTTATGTTATACTTTCTGCCATGTTCCACACTCATGAGAATCATCTCATTTTTGTCTTAATGAAACGAAAACTGAATTTAATCTAATCTCTAATCATAACTAATCTTAAGAATCATAAAAGGAGATTGCATAAATGGAAAAAATGGAGACACTGGAAGGTTTCAGAATGATTACAAAATTGTAGTACAGAGATTATGGACATTTTCAGGAGCAGATGTGGACTCAAACCACAATTTATTGGTTGTGAATTACAGATTAAAACTGCAGAATTTGCAAAAAAGTAGGAATGGAGATGAACCTGATAAGTTGAAAGAACCAAATGTTGTCGAGAGTTTTAAAGAGTGCATTAGGTAACAACTGACCAAAACAAAGGGAAGACAAACAGTAAATGACGAAAAAGTTGCTTAGAGAAATGAAATTGTGAAGGCAGTTGAGGATCAAACAGATAAAAAATACAAGGCCTAGCAGAAATAAACTGCAAAGTGGCTAGCAGGAATGGGTAAAGGAGAAATGTAAGTCTATAAATGCACATATAACTAGGGGAAAGATAGATACTGCCTACTGATATGCTGAAGAGGCCTTTGGACAAAAAAGAAGCCGCTGTAAGAATATCAACAGCTCAGATGGAGAACCACTCTTAAGGAAAGAAGGTAAAGCTGAAAAGCAGGTGGAATATGTAAAGGGACTATACAAGGGAAATCAATTTGATGGCAGTATTGTAGAAAGGAAAGGGAAAGCAGGTGAAGAGGAAATTGGAGATAAGATACTGTGGGAAGAATTTGAAAGGGCACTGAAAGACCTAATCCAAAACTAGGGCCCTAAAGTCAATGACGTTCCCTCAGAACTGTAGATATCCTTGAGCCACGACAAAACTCGCCCACCTGGTGTGCAAGATATGTATATTATACAGGGGAAATACTCTAAAACTTCATAAAGAATGTAGTAATTCTACATTCAAAGAAAGCAGATGCTGACACACATGTGAATATTACCCAACTACCACTTTAATAAAGCATGGTTGCAAAATATTGACAGGAACTATTTTCAGAAGAATAGAGAACTGTTAGAAGCCAACTGTGGAGAAGACCAGTTTCAGTTCTGGCAAAATGTTGGAACACACAACTCAATACTGACCTTACGATTTATCTTGGAAGATAGGTTAAAGTAAGTTAAACCTATGTTTACAGCTTTCGTAGACTCAGAGAAAACTTATGACAACGTTTAATGGTGCACACTCTTTGAAATTCTGAAGGTAGCAGGGATAAAACGCAGGTAGAAAAAGGTTATATACAACTTGTACAAAAAACAGATGGCAGTTATAACAGCCAAAGCGCATGAAAGGGAAGCAGTGGTTGAGGAGGGAGTCAGATAGGGCTTTAGTGACGAGAAAAAATGAATAGGATCTTCCTTGAAGAAAAGTTAATGCAATTTAATTTTGTACTGGAAAACGTTTTTCTAAATGTCACATTTTGTGAGATTTTCAAGGAAAACCTAAAAAAGTGACCTTTATACTCACACACACACACACACAGCCCACTGCACAGGATTTTTAGTACCTTGTTCATAACACTCACTACCACTGCACAAAAATTTGTGACTACACAATCTCTTTTCTCACGTCATCATTTTATGGACTTCATTAACTTGGCCATGCAGTAATCAGGTTCAAATGAATGTAGGTTACAGAAGTTCTTCAGAGGTGAAGAGACTTGTGCAGGATAGAGATGCATGGAAACCACATCAAACCAATCTTCCACCTGAGGACCACAACAAAAACATAAAATTCCATTCTTAGCCCTAGGCAGGATCACTTTGCCTGTATGAAAACTTTTAATACTTCTAATATTGTAACTCTGAATTATACATTTCATCTTAAATTTAATCTCATTATTAGCTTTCATTACCATTACAGAGAAACTATAGTGGCTGGTTGGTTGATTTTGGGCCAGGGGACCAAATGGCGAGGTCATTGGTCCCACTGGATTAGGGAAGGACTGGGAAGGAATTCGGCCATGCCCTTTCAAAGTAACCATCCTGCTGTTTGCCTGAAGTGATTTACAGAAATCATGGGAAACCTAAATCAGGACTGCTGGATGTGAATTTGAACTGTCGTCCTGAATGTGAGTCCAATGTGCTAACCACTGCGTCATCTCATATGGTAAACTGTATTGGTATGGAAGTGTAAGAATCATGTGGCAGTTGTGGTGAGTATATATCTGCTTATAGTCCCTTTGTCAGTCAAAGTCCATTAATGAAACATTCATTCATCATCAGCATTCAAATGACATGCTTCTGAGTCTGGTGTCTTCACAGAACAACATGCGAACAACTTTGTCCACAGAGGTTACAGTCATAAAAAAGACAAGAGGCAATATATGCTGCCTACAATTATAAATAAAACAGCATTCAACTATGAATTATGTATCGGTTTCTGTGTACAGCATGACAAGAAGACTTAGAATTGTAAGTACATAAACCTATATGGAAATAATTTTCTGGTTGGAAAAGAGAAATAGACACAAGAAATTTGATAAAAAAGCAGACTGGTTTGCTGAAATTAATCCCATATCTTTCATATTTTAATTTTTTGATACATTCCCTTACATAAAACATAGGTGTACAAGGATAAAATGTTAGTAAGATTAAATTAGATTAGATTAGTACTTGTTCCATAGATCATGAATACGACACTTCGTAATGATGTGGAATGTGTCAGGTTAATAAAAGGTATCTATACAAGATATTACATTACACAAAATACTACATGAGACTTAATATTTTTATTTTCTTTTGTGGGGGTTGGGGAAATTACCCACTTACTATATCCAAAAATTCATCTAATTAGTAGAAGGAGCTGCCATTAACAAATTCTTTTAACTTTTTTTTAAATGCTATATAGCTATCTGTCAGACTTGTGATGCTATGAGGTAAGTGACCAAAGACTTTTGTGGCAGCATAATTTACCCCCTTCTGAGCCAAAGTTAAATTTAACCTTGAGTAGTGAAGATCATCCTTTCTCCTAGTCTTGTAGCCATGTACACTGCTATTACTTTTGAATTCATTCGGATTGTTAATAACAGATTTCATAAGTGAATATATATATTGTGAGGCTGCAGTGAAGATCTCTAGCTCTTTAAATAAGTGTCTGCAGGATGATCTTGGATGAGCTCCAGCAATTATTCTGATTACACATTTTTGTGCAATGAACACTCTTTTACTCAATGATGTGTTACCCCAGAATATGATGCCATACGAAAGCAGAGAATGAAAATAGGCATGGTAAGCATAAGTAGGTGAACTGAAACATTTCAGCAGATCCTCAGCGTGTTTTTTCCAGTTTGTAGAGAGGCAGCCTACTCACGCTGTAGTAAATTCACATCAGTTTCCATTGTGTGCCAGCCAGTCTGCTGTAACTAGCTCTGACGTCATAAATGTTGTGCAATACCTTAAAAATCAAGCAAATGACCTAAAACTTTTCTAGCAGGTCAGGAATAATACTAAATTAATGTGAGTTAAATATCAGTTCGATAACATTAGCCATTTTCGAAATTTGGACGTTTTTCTGAAAAAATCATTGGCGCAGCAGAAAAGAGATAGAGACTTCAAAATTTATATTTAGATTCATCTTTCATAATGATTTAATAAAAACAGTACTTTGGATTTCACAAATTAAGATTTTAGTGGAAATTCATGATTTTCTGGTTTTCGTCTCAAAACTGAAGGAAGCAAGATTGATTAAGTAGGCTAATAAATAAGGCTAGGATGTTTAGATTTAAATAGGTTGGAGGTCCGCTATGACTATGAAGATGTGAAAAGTTTCTTTTGAATACCTATAAAATTATAGCGATAGCGGATCTCAAAAGGGCCAGTTCAGAGCTCATCTACTGCGTGCAGTGTAATTTAATTAATTCTCTCGCCCAAAATATTTAACTTAGCCACGTCAAAATTTTATTATCAATACTTACCTGCGTGCTGAATGCACGTTTAAATTAAGAGCTTCATCGGCCATCAGCAAAAGAAGCTATAAATTATTATGTAACTTGAAGTGGTGCGTTACTAGCCCAGCGGCTAGTCGGGAGAACCGATTTGATCAGGCGTTCCCTTAGCCGTCCGCACCGCGGCTTTATATATAAGAACGCTGCGCGAGGAAGAAAGGCCCCAGTTCTCTCCAGACGCTGAATGACACGCCATCTGTGTCGGGAGTCGCGTCGCATCGGTATCACTGCTACAAACAGCCTCGGGTGCCGTATTAAGTTACTAGAGATATGCGGAACCATGAAATCATTTCAAGTGAAGGGTTAATTCTGGGATGATTTTCATTATCTAGCTTCAGTTTGCGTATTGTCGTATTTTCACGTGCCGTCGCGGGACAGACATTCTACCAAATATTTAGCGTGGCGTTTGATGAAATATTTTCATCAAATTATGGCGAGCATTCATTTCAACATTTAATTCGGACATTTATAGTTGCATCAGCGCATTAGACTCTGAACTGCTCTGTTAGTTAGGTTGTAGGGATACTTGTGTTTTTTATCAGTGAATTTCAGAATATACTCAACTATTTTGGAAAATCGTTTTTGATTAGAAATCCCGGACAATCTCCTAATTCCTCAGAGCTATAAGCTGCAGCTATAATGGTATTCTCAGATGAAGTGGGCACTAGGAACTCTAATTACAGGCTTAACGTTTGTTAAATCACTTTCTGGGTGCTAAAAAGTAAATAGAGAGCCAGTGTTGAGAACGGCGAAAGACAGCATTAACAACATTCTAAAAGCCAGAAACTGATTCAACATGCAAGAATTTATGCAGCAATTCATTATTCATTTTTTACAAATTATTCGCCGCCCCACAAGTTCAACCCCTCATCAATGCATACACCTAGAAATTTTGAATATTCTACCTTAGCTACCAATTTCTGATCGAGGTCTATATTTATTAATGGTGTCATGCCATTTACTGTGTGGAACTGTATATACTGAGTTTTGTCAAAGTTTAATGAGAGCCCATTTGCAGAGAAACACTTAATGATTTTCTGAAAAACATCGTTTACAATTTCACCAGTTAATTCTTGTCTGTTGGGTGTGATAGCTATACCTGTATCATCGGCAAAAAGTACCAGCTTTGCATCTTCATGAATATAGTATGGCAAGTCATTAATGTATATTAATAACAGCAGAGGACCCAAGACAGAACCTTGCGGCACCCCATTCTTGATTGTTCCCCAGTTTTTTGCATATTATGTGAACTGCATATTTCAACTTTCTGCATCTTCCAGTTAGGTATGATTTAAACCATTTGAGCACTGTCCCATTCATACCACAGTACCTGAGCTTATCTAGAAGTATTCCATGATTTACACAATCAAAAGCCTTTGATAGGTCACAAAAAATCCCAACGGGTGACTTCCGGTAAACAGCAAGTACACTGATGACAAATCACCCAAGTGGTCATGTGGCAATTTTTTCTCAGAGAAACGGAAATACATGTTACACAAATAAAATTAAATGCTTATCTTTGTTTCTGACTGGCTTTAATCACATTCTTCTGAAGAACATGCAAAATTCCTGTTTAATGCTTTCTTGATTATTCCTGCCATCTTCTTTATTCTGATAGACAGTGTATTATGTCCACTACAAATTAAAATTGATTTGAAATCTAACGGTAGTTGGCATACAGTACTGTTACTACAAATGTTGTTCCCCTTTTAGATTTCAGAGTAGTTCATTTGAGATTCATCATCTTGAGTGGGGCATAAGATCTGCTGATTAATTAATCCTCTTTGTCCTGTTGTGTCTACTCAACAAGGAGCATACAAAAGTGGACAGAGCTCACTTGACAGGAACATTTTGTGTACAGTTACTAAACCTTTCATTCACATCATATGCAAATACAGTTGATAAGGCTAATAGCATCATGGAGCTGATGAGCATCCTCTTATTACTACTTAAAGCAGTACAAGTGTCACAGGAACAGACTTCAAATTAATTGGTCCAAGAAGGTGGACTTTTGAAATGTGTTAAGAAGAAACTATCTTAGTGCAGATTTGATGAAAGCAGACTGTGAACAAATTGAATATAGTAGCATTTATTACCAATAACATTGTCAGTTCAGAATTTCTTTTATTTATTTATGTTTGAGTTCCATGTATCCTCAATGTGAGCATATCACTAGTGTGTAGGGAACATCAGATAATTACAGTGATAACTCTCTATAAATGATCATAAGGCTTGAAGTCTAAATCATATTTAAGGCGATATGTGAAAATTGTGATTCAAGTGCTCAGATAACTGCAGTAATAATAATCACACAAGCAAATTACGAGCCTTACACTCTAATTCATATATAAAGTTCACTGTGAATAAAACACATTCCTGTAATATTGCACACTGTCAAACTATTACTATAAAGAATTGTAAGAACTCTCCAAAAGTGTTTTTACTTTGGTGGGATCACCAATGATTGATTTCATGTGCTGTGCTGAGATTTTTTATATTTTTGTGAAGATTATGTTCACTTCTTACATTAAATCATGATATCCACTGTTTATTTTGTGGATTATTTAATTCTTGTTGACAAATCACAAAAGTGAAAGACATGCATTGGCACTGATGGTGACAATCCCCACAGCTGTTTCAATATATTTCTGTAAGAGCATAATTTTGATGATCCTATTCTGTAACATAAGAATTTTATTTGCTTGGGACTTGTTTTTCCAGGATATGATGTGATATGTAATAAGTGAATGCAAATACCAAAGGTATGCAGCTTTGATTGTTTCCACATCAGAAACAGATGCTATCAAGTGAATGGCAAATGTTCTCAGATTCAATGTTTTGTACACCATAAGCTGGGGTTACATTACCCTTTGCAGGTAACTTTGGCCCACTGGTCGGAAAAAGTTTTAAATTTTTAGTCCTGCTAAAATTACACCATTAGCATGAAATAAGCGCATTAGTGCTCTCGGCCAACCTGGTGGGTATTTGTGTAAAATTAAATTCAGGCAATTTATTTTATACTTCTGAAAAATGTTGCACATTTTTGCACCATACTATGTGGCTAATGAAGGGTTTCAAACAGTTCAGTGCAGTAAGGCACAGTACTGCTCAGGCACTGGAACAAGCTGAGGAATCAGTGCTCATCACTACAAACAGATATAACACTCTAGCTGATGCATCGGTGCAGGGGCCTATGAATACCGACTACGTTATGACAGCACTGTTCAATTTTAGAAAGTTGACAAGTAGAGAGCTACCACAATGAGAAAAAAAGTACACTAACATTCAGGAGGAAATTTATAACCATGCAGAGTATAGATGGACTACACAAAGATATTCAGAAGCAGAATAACTACAATTCATTGATACTGAATGACTGACTATGATGTGCTCGGCCAGTAGAAAGTAGAGGACTAACTCAGCCTCCAGCAAGCACCAGTTTTTCAGCTGGCCAACTCTTCAGGTACACAATTCACCCAGCAGATGGGGCTGGGCTAGGACTGGATGTGGTTGGTCTGTTTTCTTTTTTGTCTTTATTCTCTTTGTTCAAGTAAGATAATGAGCACCAAATTCATAAAAAATATCTTATGATATTCTTCTCATGTTTCTCTTGGCTAGGATGCAATGAGCAGCTCGTAAACTACTATAAGGGTTTTTCATTCTCACTTGATGCTGCTACAGGAGTCCTGTATATAGGAGTAGAATGGTAGAATTGCTCACTGCCAATGCTGCCTCACGTACAACGACCATGTTACCTCTGCCTGCAAGAACCCCCCCCCCCCACCCCCACCCCCCACCACCCGTACTTGTCCCCACTGAAAAGCTTCCCACTTCCTCAAGAACTGCCCCAACCTCATCTCTCCCCCCTCCTGCAACACCTGTAATGAACCACATCCTACCTACTCCTCAAAGTGTAAAGCGAAACCACCTCCAGTCACCCCTGAGCTCACCGTCCCTGTCTGTCCTGTTGATGACCCCATCCACCCCAACAACTCGCTCCGCCCTCTGCTTACTGCAGAGGCCATCATCCGTTTCATCACAATTGTGCTCCAGAACATCCACCCCTTCCAGCACTCCCACACCCTTTCCCAAATCGCCCTCGCTGCCCGTTCCATCTTCCATCTTACCACCTATGTCACCTACTCCCACAACCAGGCCCACTTCACCTTCACCCCCCTCACCACCCTCGTCTAACTCTCCCCTCCCATGGTCAACAACCCTACCGTATCCTGTACCACAATATTCGCTCCCTGCCAAACCCACAAACTCCTCTTCCTCCACTCCCTCCATCAGCACCGCGTGGATGCCTTCGTCCTAAATGAAACCTTCCTTCAACCCCATATCTCCATCTCCACAGCTCCTTACACCCTTCACCACACCGATAACCTGTACCCTCTGGGGCATGGCATAGTTGCTATAGGCCACCTCAAGCACCTCCCTGTCGAGCCCCAACCTCTCCTTAGCAATCCTGCCGAGCATTTCACCCTCAGCCTCTTCTTCCCCACCCTTACCGTCACCTGTACCACCATTTAAGTCCACCCTCGCACCCCCATCCTGTACAATTTCCTGGCCCACATTGACCACACCTTCTCCACCTACGTGATTGCCGCTGACTTCAATATCCACAGCCGTGATCCTGATAACCTCCAGCAGTGGAATAGGTTTATCACCACCCTCCAGGGGGACCTGGTTCCCCTCCCCCAGCACACCCGACCCGAATCCAACACCACTTCTGATGTGGTCCTTGCCTCTCCCAACCTCCTTGGGCGCATCACCGCTGATGTCCTTGACCTCATTGGCAGTGACCATGCTCTTGTTCTCCTCACCATCTCTAGTGGTCGCCATCCCCGCCCCACTCCTCGCTATGACATCCCACCTAAACTTGTCCAAGATTACTCCCGTGCCAATTGGGATGCCTACCGGGACTCCATTCACACCCAGCTTGAAGGCCACGACCTTACTCTCCACTCTCCTGATGACATCTCTCAAGCTGCTGCCTTCCTGCATCAGACCTTGTCTGACGCCGTCGCCACCCATATCCCCACCAAAGCCATCCACCCTCACCGCCCCGCCCTGCCTCCACAGGCCATCCTTCTCCTTCAGGAGTCCTGCCGCCTCTACTGCTCTTTTCTCTGCACTCATGATCGGAACACACTTATCCGCCACCATCAATTACAATGACACATCTGCAACCTGTTTACTGCGAAGAAATGCCACGCCTGGCACCAGACATGTACACAACTCAACACCACACTCCCAATAAACTCTTCCAAGTATTGGCCTGCTTTCCACTGCCTTACTGGAAACTGCTCCACGCCCCAGTACCCTCTCATCCTTGATGACCGTCCCTTTCCTGACAACCTCAGTAAGGCCAACCACTTTGCCTCTCACCTCTCTGATGTTTTTTCCATAGAAGATAATCCCCAAGTTAATTATTCCCTCTTCCCTGACGCCATGGACCGTACGAATACCTCTGTTCCTCCCCTTGCTCCTAGCTTCCAGTACTTGGGCCTCACACCACCATCTGAACTTAACACTCCCATCACTACACAGGACATCAGCCTCACACTGCGCACTAAACGCAACACTGCTCCTGGCCATGACCACATTACCTACCGCCACCTCACACACTGCCCTCCCTCCTTCCTTTCAGTCCTTGCCACACTGTACAATGTCATCCTTGCCACTGGCTTCTACCCCGACCTGTGGAAAACCTCCCATATCCTGATGTTCTCCAAACCCAACAAGCCTCCATCTGATACCTCTTCCTATCATCCTATCTGTCTCACATTGGTGTTCAGCAAGCTCTTGGAATCCATCCTTATCCGGCGCATCCATCACCACCTCCACCAAAACCACCTCCTCCTCAACACCCAATGTGGCTTTCGACCTTCCTTCTTTGCCGATGACCAACTCCTATGCCTCACTCATCTCCTCTCCCTCCGGCTTAACTCCTGTTGCTCCGCCATTTTTGTCTCCCTTGGCCTCAAAAAGGCCTACGACTGTGTCTGGCATCCTGGTCTCCTGTTTAAACTCCTAACCTATGCCCTTCCTGTCAACTACATCCGTCTGATGGCCTCCTTCCTCTCCCACTGCCCCTCCTATGTTACCATCCATAATGCCAATTCCCACACCTTCTACCCCTCTGCAGGTGTGCCCCAGGGCTCTGTCCTCTCCCCTCTCCTCTACCTCCTGTACACGGCAGATATGCCCCAAACCCCCCCTCCCCGCCACCATCCTCCAGTACACCTCTTGCAATATGCCGATGATACCACATTCCTCGCCCTCACTCCTACCCTTCAACGGTCCCAACGCCATCCACAGAATCACCTTGACCTTTTTGCAGCCTGGTGTAACCAGTGGCTCCTGACAAACAATCCTTCCCAGACCCAGGCAATCATCGTAGGTCATACCACTTGCTCCGTCCAGCTCCTGGATTTCTCCTTTACCATCTGCACTCATCCTGTCCGCCTCTCCCCCACTTTCACCTACCTTGGCCTCACCATTGACCATCACCTCAGCTGGATCCCTCATCTCTGCTCCATCCAGTCCAAAGCCCACAACCGCCTCTGACTCCTCATACTCCTCTCTGGCCGGACATGGGGGTTGCACGCCACTACCATCCTCCACATCTACAAATACTTAATCCATCGCATCCTCTTTTATGCCAGTCCTGCCTGGATATCCACCCCTCCCCCCCCTCTCCCCCAATTCTGTAAGTCCCTCCAGATCCTCGAGCACCATGCACTCCACCTCGCCTTCTGTACATGCCTCCCGTCCCCCATGCGGATCCTCTATGACCTCATTACTTTCCCCCATCTCCCCATCAGCTCCTTTTCCTCGAACATGTCCACATACTCTACACCTCCTACCGCCTTGATCCCCCTCACCCCTTGGTTGCTCCTCTCCTCTCCTGTCCCCACCCCCTGCCACGCCTTCACTGTTCTGTCCCCCTACCCTCCAACTCCACAACCTTAACCCTTTCCCAAGGTGGCTTCCACCAACTCCCCCTCCCGGATGATGCCCTCTCTCCCTCCATCTATCCCTCCTATCAACTGATCCTCAGCCCCCCCCTCCTTTCTTCCATCCTTTCCCTGGGCTCCCTCTTCCCCCCCCCCCCCTTTTCCATCCTGTTTTCTCCCTGCCAAACCTCTCCCTACCTCCCTTCTCGCCTGAGTCCTTTTGTATTCCCCTTCTCTGTCTTCCCCACTCCCTGTTGCGTCTTCCCAGCACCCCCCACCCCTCTTATGGGTCCTCATCCCCCATCGGCTCCTTTCCACCCTCCCCCCTTCACTTTTCCTCTCCTTCCCCCCTTTTTTATTTTCCCATCATCTGTCCAGTTTCCCCCCATCTGCTCTTGGCTGTGGTATGTCACATTTGCCAACCTTTTAGTGCAGTGTTCCAGTGAATGTTCAGTGTTGTTCGCCTTTCTAGTGTTGCGAACAGAAACCAGGCTGTCGCTGGGTGTGAATTTTATGTCTTTTGCGAACAGAAACCAGACTGTCGCCGTGTTTTTTTAATTGTCTGCCTATTATTTTACCTGTCTGCTTCGTATGTATTTTATTCGCATCATCATCCCTTTGTTCAATGTTTTAAGTTCCACGAATTTTTCGCCATGTTACTCTTTAAGTCTCCAATTGTATTGCCTGTTTTTATTATTTATTCTCTTCATCTTTTTAAAACAAAGTCTGTAGGCTGAAGAGTGGCATACTTAGCTGCTGCCAGCCTCAAATTCAATAAAGAAAAAAGAAAAAACAAGTGCTAACCCCACCCCCTACTACCCTCTCCTTCATGATGACCACCCCATTCCTGGTAACCTTAGTAAGGCCAACCATTTTGCTTTTTACCTCTCCAATATCTTTACCCTCCCTGACAATCCGCAATTTGATTACTCCCTCTTCCCTGATGTCTGCAATCAAACTGACACCTCAGCTCTTCCACTCACTCCTGGCTTCCAGTACTTGGACAACATTACACACACCGGACTCAATGCCCTGATCACTACTCAAGATATCATATCTACACTCCGCACGAAACACAACACCACTCCCGGTCATGACAATGTTACCTATCGTCACCTCCATGAAGCTCCCACCTCCTTCCTCTCCACCCTGGCCAGACTATACCCAGCTAGCACTCAAGCTTATTTCAAGGTGGATATTGAGTTTAGGTTCAGTTGAAAATTCAAGATTGAAAAATCGACCTGTTACACAGCTTATTTCAGGGTGGATATTGAGTTTAGGTTCAGCTGAAAATTCAAGATTGAAAAATCAACCTGTTACACAGTTTACATCAAGCTGTAAAAATTTTGCTTGAATTAAAATAATTTTCCCAAGCTTAAAATAAACTGTAATTTCCCTGGAAGGCTGTACAGTAGATGCGCGTGCAGCATAGCTTCCATAGATGTCAACGGGAAGCGCCACAAATGTTTATAAGCCTTGCACTGACTCTGCTCGGTGTACGGCCATTTTACCTTTGTGACACGCGTTAATGATTGTTGACTGTTGTGAAGTTTGTTTTACACTGGAAAATAGTTCGGTAAGTGTGTGGCATCTCGTGCCTTACTGCTACACCTGGTCTGAAGATGATATATAGTGTATTACAGGTATGTTGGTGCATTTTTTTCTAGTGGTACGTTAATATTACAAATGTTAAGTACTATTACGTAACATAAAGAAATATCATATTCTTTTATGTAGAAAAATTGAGCCTGGATGAAAGTGAAATGGATTACAAGCTAAGAATATATATTACAAGTTGTTCAGCAAAAAGAGATCATTTTAAACTAGCTCTCTAGTACGTGGCACCAATAAATTAAAACTTAATGTTATTTTTAAAATCTCGCCTTTTTATATAAATCGCCCTATTACATTTGTTTACTTGTAAGTACTCGCGTGTGTCACACCATGAATGAATAATCGTGAAGTGCGAAAAGTTTCTTTGTGAATACAAATAGTAATGACATGGTGAACGGGAAAAAGTACATCAAGAACCAGTGATTACATAGGTGTCAGTCTTTTATATTTACGTAGGTTTGACTGCTCTTCAATTGTGGTAATATGAAATTTCTTCCCGTTAGCATGACACTCTTGCACAAAGTAAACATGCTCAAAAAATTCAAGTCAAAGAAGTCTTAAAGTTGGGGCAACAGTAAAATCAGAGTTGCAGTCTGTTATTACGCCATCAGTCTTGATTTTGTTGAAGCTGTTAATTCTTTCTGTGGTGATGGACACAAAATTTCTTGTGACTCATGCTTGGCAAAAGTTAAGCATATTCATAATAAGCATAACATTACTTTTCGTATTTAGGTTGATCAGTTTCAACTTTTTACATTTGTTATGTTTAGGTGTGGCTAACATTTTCTTTTACCTGTTACAGGATCATTATACCAGCAGAAGTCAGCGAAATTTGATCCTGCTCTGGTCTGTGTGCTGGGGCCAGAGGGGCGTCAGAATAAGTAAATTTTGAAATAAAACAATTTTAAACACTTCAAAAATAAAAATTTTTAAACATAAATGTCTTGATAATTTTTTCACACCATTTCCATTCTGATATTTATTTAATTAATTAGGTTCAATAAATTCAGATTAATAATTATATAGCTTGAAACAAGCTGTGAATACCAGGCTGTATTCCACGTGTGTAGATACAGCTGGAGCCAAACTTGATAAGTCAAGCTTGAAATATAGGTTGAGCTCTGCCAACTTTGATGTTTGTTTCAAGCTCGAGTCTAACTAACAGGCCTGAATATTCCAGCTTTGATCAAGTTTATATACTTGAACTTTACATCTGGAAACAAGTTTGAAATCGGCTTACTGTACTATCTGGGTACAATGTGGTCTTGTCCACCAGCTTCTACGCTGACCTGTGGAAAACCTCCTGGATCTTGATGTTCCTCAAAGCCAACAAACTGCCATCCACTGTCTTGTCCTACCATCCCATCAGCCTTACCTCGGTCCTCAGCAAGGTCCTAGAATCCATCCTCACCTGATGCATCCACCAGCATCTCCACCAGCACCGACTCCTTCCCGCTACCCAATGTGGCTTTCGGCCGTCCTTCTCTGCCGATGATCATCTCCTTCACCTCACTCATCTCCTCTCTGAACAACTCAACTCCCATCGCTCCGCCATCTTCCTCTCCCTCGACCTTGAACGTGCCTACGACCGTGTATGGCAGTCCAGTCTCCTCTTCAAGCTGAAAACCTTCACCCTTCCTCTTAACTATGACCACCTGATTGAATACTTTCTTTCCCACCATCCTTTCTATGTCACTATCCATAACATGGATTCCTACACCTTCTACCCCTCCGCCGGTGTGCCCCAAGGTTCTGTCCTCTCCCGTCTACTCTACCTTCTTAACACGGCAGACATGCCGCCACTTTCACCTCCCTTACACCTTCTCCAGTACACCGATGACACCACCTTCCTTGTCCTCGCCCCCACTGTGCAACACTCCCAGCACCTTCTCCAATCCCATCTTGACCGGTTCACCACTTGGTGTAACCAGTGGCTGCTCAAGGTCAATCCTTCCAAGACCCAGGCAATCATTGTAGGCAAAACCGTCCCTTCCTTCCATCTCCTCGATTTCTATCTCACTACGTACAGCCGTCCTATCAACCTCACCCCCACCCTCATGAACCTTGGCGTCACCCTTGACCGTCGCCTCTCCTGGACCCCCCATCTCTGGACGAGCCAAGACAAGGCACCCTCCTGAGTGCACCTCCTCAAGCTGCTTTCTGGCCGTACATAGGGTCTGGACCCCTCCACTGTCCTCCGCACTTATAAATCATTCACCCTGTCCTCCGTTATGCCCATCCCGCCTGGATCACTGCCCCTCCTACCTTCTACAAATCCCTTCAAATCCTGGAACACCATGTGCTCTGCCTCACCTATCGCATCCGCCTCCCCACCCCCATGCGGATCCTCTATGACTTAATTCCGCTCCCACACCTCTTCCTTTTCCTCAAACGAATATGGATCCTTTACACCTCCCACAAACTTGAACCCCTCACCCATTCGTCTCTCCCATCCTTTCCCACCCCCGTCCACTGCCGCCCCTGTACTCCCACATCCCACCCACTCTCCATCTCTCCACACTCCATACCCTTGCCCAGGGTGGCTTCCGCCAACTCCCCCTCCCTGATGATGCCCTCATCCCCTCCATCTACCCCTCCTACCAACTTTGATCTTCCCCTTCCTCCCCCTGTGTTTTTTCTCCAGGGCACCCTCTTTCCCTTCTCTTCCTCCTCTCTTGCTACCCCCTCCTCAGGCTTCTACACATCCCCCCTACCCTCTCCCCTCCCCCTCCCTTCTCATCTCCCACTGGCATCAACCCTCCTCTCCCTCCTACCCTCATCTCTTCCCTCTGGCAAGCCCCCAGCTTTTTTGTGTGAACGGTGCTTCGTGCCCCAGAGATCGTAGCCAGTGCTCATGTTTGTCGTTGTGTTGGTGCTTCAGCGTCTCTCCGTTTGTGCTCCTCCGTTCACATGTTCATGTTTTTATGCAAACAGTGCGCCTGTGAACGGCTTCATTTATTTTACTATGTCTGTCTCTCATTTTTATCCACCATGTTTGTTTGTTTTTCTGTCTTTCTGTTTACTGTATGTGTTTTCTATGGCCGAAGAGCGGCATAGACAGGCCACAGCCAGCCTACCTTTATTGTAAAGGTATCAAAACAACAATAAAGAAAAAGAAAAGAAGTGCTCATTCCCCTCCTATGTTAGCAACCATAATGCCGATTCCTGCACCTTCTATCCCTCTGCCGGTGTGCCCCAAGGCTCTGTCCTTTCCCCTCTCCTCTATCTACTGTACACTGCCGATATGCCCAAACCTCCCCCGCCTGTTCATCTCCTCCAATTTGCTGATGACACCGCCTTCCTAGCCCTTTATCCTACTCTTCAACAGACCCAACATACTACCCTCCAAACCCACCTTGACCAATGTACTGCTTGGTGCAACCAGTGGTTCCTCTGTATCAACCCCTCCAAGACCCAGGCGTTTATCATAGGCTGCACCACCCACTCATTCCGTCTTCATGATTTCTACCTCACCATTTATGGCCGTCCTATCCACCTCACTCCTATGCTCACATACCTTGGCCTCACCCTTGACCGCCACCTTACCTGGACTCCCCACCTCCTTACAATCCAACACAAAGCTCACAACAGACTCCGCCTCCTGAAACTCCTGTCTGGACAGACATGGGTCTGCATCCTTCCACCATCCTTCACACCTACAAATCCTTGATCTGCCCCATTCTCTGTTATGCCAGTGTTGCTTGGATTTCTGCCCCTCCCAGGTTCTATAAATCCCTCCAAATCCTCGAATACCATGCACTCCGCCTTGCCTTCCACATCCGCCTTCCGTACCCCACGTGCATCCTCTACAACCTCATCCCCTTTCCCCGCCTTCTCCTTTTCCTTGAACACATCCACACGCTATATATTGTCTGCTGCCTTGATCCCCCCACCCCCTTGTGTCTCCCTTCCTCTCCACGCCTAGCGCGTTGCCGCGCCTTTACCATTGTGTCCCACCCTCTCTCCATCTCCACACCCTCCACCTCCTTTCCCAACGCAGCTTACACCATCTACCCCTCCAGGATGATGAGCTTTGCCCTGACATCTACACTTCCTACCAACTCTAACCCCATCTTCCTCCTGCCTCCTCCTCAGGATTCCCTCTCCTCCCCCTCCCTTCTCATGAGCAGCTTTCCCCTCCTACCCCCCCCCCCCCACCTCCCTCTCTTGTGCTCCCCTTCAGTGTCACTGCATTCCCTCCTGTCTTGTCTTCCCTCTTCATCTCCTGCCCCACCTGTCTCCTGCCTCTTGGTGCACCCGCTGACGCCCCTATTCTTTTCATCCTGCCCCCTCCCCTGCTGCACTTTGCTCTCCCCTCCTTTTCCATCATCTCTGGCCTCTCCCTCGGCAAGTCCCACCTGGCAGTTTTATTCTTCATTGTGTGTGCTCCAAATGGGTTTTTCTGGAGTGTTTCTGGAGTGTTTTTAATACTGTGGCCAACTTTTAACCTGTGTGTGTGACTTCCCAGTGTCTTTTTTGCATTCAACAAATCACCAACTGTGTTTTTTCAGTGGCTCCTGAAAATCAATTCTTCCAAGACCCAGGCAATCATCGTATGTCATACTACTCGCTCTTTCCGGCTCTTTGATTTTTCCCTTACCATCTGCACCCATCCTGTCCGCCTCTCCCCCACCCTCACCTACCGTGGCCTCACCATAGACCATCACTTCACCTGGATCCCTCATCTCTGCTCTATCCAATCCAAAGTCAACAACCGCCTCTGACTCACTACACTCCTCTCTGGCCAGACATGGGGGTTGAACCCCTCTACCATCCTCCACATCTACAAATCCTTAATCCGTCCCATCCTCTGTTATGCCAGTCCTGCCTGGATATCCACCCCTCCTCCCCCCGATTCTGTAAGTCCCTCCAGATCCTCGAGCAGCATGCACTCCGCCTCGCCTTCTGTATACACCTCCCGTCCCCCATGCGGATCCTCTATGACCTGATTCTTTTCCCCCATCTCCCCATCAGCTCCTTTTCCTCGAACATGTCTGCATCCTCTACACCTCCTGATGACTTGATCCCCCTCATCCCCTGGTTGCTCCTCTCCTCTCCAACCCCCACCCCCTGATGTGCCTTCACTGTTGTTCCCCGCCCCTACCCTCCACCTCTACACTCTTCATCTCCTTTCCCGAGGTAGTTTCCATCAACTCCCCCTCCCAGATGATGCCCTCACTCCCTCCCTTTATCCCTCCTATCAACTCTGATCCTCACCTCCCCCTCCTTCCCTCTGTCCTTTTCTGGGCTCCCTCTCCCCCCCCCCTTTTCGTCCTGCTTTTTTTCTCCACCTACCCACTCCTTGACTCCATTTTCTCCACCCCCCCCCCCCCCAACCAAGTTCTATTTCTTTCCCATTCACTGTCTTCTTCACTCCTTTCTCATGTCCACCCTGCCCCCCCCCCCATTTTTCTGTGCTCTCCCCCTCCATCGACTTCCCCTTTTCTCCCAGCTCATCTGTCAGGGTCCCCCACTCCCCCGCCCCATATACTCATATGCCATCTCATTCTTATCTGAAATGTTTTAAACTCTGACTGTATAACATGTGTTGCTAACACAATTAATCCCTGTGATAAAAAAAGAACAAATTTTCTAAAATTACAGTACTACAAAAAGATAAATATTTGTTTAAGTGAATATATATTACCATAATTGTTCTATTGTGCTGCTGAGTGAATTTCATTTTCTGTCAATTATTTTCGATTTCATGTTGTAAGTTTCAATCTTAGTATGAATATATCTTAACCGATGTACTTTGGATTGATGTTAACTGGATGCCAGTTGGTTGTATGTAGCCTGGCAGGAAGGAAGGAGAAATGTAAAGTTTTTTTGGAGTTGCGTACAAATGGGATGTATTTTGCTGAGTGAACATTGTAATTGATTGCAGCAAGGCATCTAGGACTATTAAAAATAGAAATTACATACAAATCAGTTTGTCATCTCTGTTATTTCGAGAAACACATCAACCTGTAGGGTTTCCAACCTACAAGAGAATCTTGGTTCCAGACAGAAGAAATTAAAGCAACAGATTGAAGGAGATCCTTAAAAAACAAGATGAATAATTTTTCTTTAAAACTACTGCTAAACTTGGCCAATATTTTTATTTCATGAACATTTATTACAATTAGTAGCCATCCAATTGTGCATAAGAAAGGAGGTTATTGAACTGTTGACTCTGTGTTATAAAGCAACTTGTAAGGTACATATTCTTATAATGAGGTGCATTCCCTTTTTAACTGTCTCAACATTTTAGTTTAGTCCCCTACACCTCTCATACATCCATAAAAATTTGTTAAACATGCACACTATTGCTTCTTCCCTCTCTTGATCTTGGGAAATGTGATCAAGGTTATAATATAGATTTAAGTATGTATAGAGACATACTGAGAGTTGTTCTTCACAGGTACCATTCATGAATGCAACAGGAAAAGGAGATGTGAAATACCCTCTCCAAAACAATATAAGATGACTTCCCAAGAATACATGCAGATGTAGGAACTTCCATTAATATACAAAAGCAGTACAGGTTTCTTATTTTCAATATGTGTTGATCACATAAAAAAAAACTAGCCACACTTGACTGGATTTTAGCAATGGACTATACATAAATATGACAGATTTTGTAGAACATGTGCGTTGGTGGAGGCATGATTTGCAGGCCATTACCTGCAGTTCTCAGAACTGGTGATCCCAGCACCCACACTGGGCACATACATGGAGGCTTCTGTGACAGGCGATGTTCAGAAAATCCATTGGTTTTCCTGTGATTTATATGTGATAGTAAGTTTTAGTTGCTACAGGCAAAATGAAGGAAGAGCCCTATGATAAAAAAAAAAAAAACTTACATAATACCTTGTTTGTGGAATTTGACCCATGAACATTACATGAACAAGAATGTAAAACATTGGTCATACAGAGAGATGGTTGAAACAGTTATAGATGGTATTCCAACTGCAGACCAGAATGTAATAACACATAGCAAACAACATTTTAAATTAAGTTCTTCAGTGTATGCCAATGCTGTCAGTTTTTTTGCCTTGTAATTATTAAAGATATCTGTCTTTCCATTTTCAATAAAATGCATTTTGGCACAAACCATGTTATGTTTCACTGAAATAAAACATCCTCCATGGTCTGTATTGAAATATATTTACAATTTGGCTTGCTGTTTAGATCTAAAAACAGGGTGATACAAAATGTGACAACATTGCACACAAACAACTGTTGTCTGCCATAATTTTCTTCTTAGTATCATGTAAATTAATCAGTCTGAAAATCTAGAAATGTACTGCAATAAAATAATGGCTACAATGTTTCACTGTACGATATACTTTTGGCAGCACAAAAAACGTAACTTATAAAATCTTATGCCTGTGGTGTATTGCCTATCAAACATGCATTACACATATGGGTCTATGAATAAATCACAGAAATCCACCACTTTATGTCATACATGAAGGGACCTGACATCCAGATAGCTCTGAGACACTAGAGCAGATGGACAGGGCTTCCATATTTAGTGGAAAACAATGGGCCTGAGATCGATAACCGAATCTGTCAAAAATATCCACAAGATTGGCCCGCAGCTCTGGTTCGTCATCGCACAGAACTTGAGTGGGCAGCTAAATCCATGTCAGAGCATACCTTCCTTCAATAATCATTTCATACCATCATTAACAGTTAAATCTTCCTTCAGTCATTCACATCATGAGCTTTCCCTGTATGCATACTGGAACAGACAACCCAAGAACTCACTCTCATTGGTTTAGTGTGGTGTTGCAGTTAGACATCTGAAATATATCCCCACTGTGCCTATATTAGCAATAATCTTTGGATTCCCTGTTACTCTCCAACCCATATAGACTGAACCTTCTCCATGTCTAATGCTGTATCTGATATTAACAGCTGTACCTGATTCCCAGTAAAGGTGCCACTTTACTAACACCCTCTGGGCTGAATTCCTTCTCACCCAGTGAATAGATAAATTGTTTTAAATGGATATGGATTATCAGAGGAACACTGTAATCACTACACAAGGAAACACACTTTTTATCTGAGTTCCACAAAAGTTGTGAGACTTTGCAAAAAACTGTTCTCTTGTGAAATAATTCTAAAAAATTCCTAAGTGAAAACAGAAATTGTGACTATTCTACAGAAATCATCCACAATTTGCACTTCTTTGACATTTGTGAAATTATTTTGTCAAAGAGTGATAGAAGAATCCACTAATACACAGATACATAACTCAGTTCTTACTTATCAGTGCAATTTCTGTCTTAACTACCATATAAAGTACCATGTGCAGTATGTAACCAATCTCCTATTGTATCAGTGCAATAACTACAAATCTAGCATGTTTTAACCTTGACCTCGAGAAAGCACAGAAACATATACAGCTTTCCCACTTCCTTTTCATAGCGCAGAATTATACATGTACAATCAATTTTACCCATTTCACTGCATACATTACCCAGTTGTTTTTAATTCTACATACATACTCTGCTAATAGTGTGAAACATACGGCAGAGGATATTTACAATTGTATCACCTATTGTGGTATCTTCGTGTGTACTTGCATATTGAGTGTGAGAAGAATGCCAGGTTAAATGCCTCTGTACATACTATAATCAGTCTAATCTTGTGTCTGTGATCTCTTCAGGAGCTGTACACAAAGGGTAAAGTATATCTCTGTATTCTTCTCCTTGGTTAAACATCATAAGAAAGGTTTTCTGAGGCAGTTGGAACCTATTCTCAGGTGCCTGTTAATTCATGGTTTTCAGCATTTCAATAGTGCTCACCCATGAGTAAAATGAACCTATGACCGTTTATGCTGCCCTTCTTTGCATATTCTGAACATCCCTTCTCAGTGCTGTTTGGTTATGTGTCCCACGCACTTGAGTAATAGTCTAACATGGGTGCATAAGTGTTTTATAGGATTCTCCACACAGACTCACTGAATTTTAAAGTATCCTACCAAAGAATTGAAACCTGCTACCTGATTTATGTATCATTTAACTTATGTATTCATTCCATTAAATTTCCCTTTGAAATTGTTACAACAAGGTATATGTGTGACTTGACTGATTCTAGCTTTGTCTCACTGTTATTGTTCTCATAAGGTGCTACTTTTCTGCATTGTCCATCCTATATCTTCATAACCAATACTAACTCTCAGGCATCAGGCATTGCTCCCCACAGGTATGCTCTAAGGCTCGGTTCACTTTCAAATATGTTCTACAACAATGCATACACTCACCAATACAAATCTTCCACTTGCTCCTCAAATTTTCTTCTGATCTCACACAAACTTATCCCATATGCATAACCTATATGTCAAAGTAATCCACTGAAAAATGTTAACGGCAGAAATACACAAATCTGCTGTATCTCACTGCAACATGGTAGTCCATGTCACCGGTGTGTGTGTGTGTGTGTGTGTGTGTGTGTGTGTGTGTGTGTGTGTGTGTGTGTACACTACTTTCAGACCACAACATCTACCTCCAAGCTTTGAAATAGATTCAAGCTACTATCCCCATCATTTCTTGTATTATGGTTCCCGTTCTTTCCACTCCTTTCCCTGACTTTCCTCTCCAAAACCATAACTTAGGTTTCATTCATTCATCTACTGGTACATACAATACTAAATCACATATGTCCTTAAAATCAAGCCCTTGACAACAGACACAATCAAAAATCACAACTTTTCCATTCTGCCCTGTATCGTACATATTCCCCAACAACTCAATTGTAATTCTCACCCGTTATGTATTCTTGAGGCTATATTCCAACTAGTGCAGAACTTTATTCACCACCATAGTATTCACTGTTTTATGGCACACATATCTGATCTGGTTCAGTCTCTTCTCCCTGTCTTGGCCAGAAATAATATTAATTCTATGAATGTTCATTTAGATTTCTTAATTTCTCACACTTTGTCAGAAAGTTCCTTTCGATGTTACCAGAATGTCCAATAACCACTGTAGTTCTCCAGCTGCTATATATCTTCTTGTACAGAATAAAAAGTCTGCTCCTGATGTACTAAAATGGAAGCACTAATATAATACTTTCTAAAATTTAAAAGCTGTGTAAGATACGGATCTAAGGTGTAGCAACAGAACCATTCCACCACTTAAAACTTCTAGTGTGTTTCCTTATTTATAAATAATTTGACTCAATTTGGAAGATTTTGTTTTTTCTTCTGGCTGAAGAGCAGAACATCTGCAATAAGATACATTTTGGTGTTTTGGTTCAATAGCTCTTAGTCCAAGAATCTTTTTTGTTTCAAGCAGTTTCTTAGTTTCCAAGAAATTTATAGTTTCCTAAAAGATACTCTGTTACAGGAAGATTGTGGTGTGTAGCATAATTATATAATGACGAATTGTAACATTGTGAGACCCTCCCCAATAGCTGGTATGTCCACCTTTGGCACAGATAACAGCATTGATGCATCATGGCATGGAAGCAATGAGGCCTTGGTAAGTTGCTGGGGGTAGTTGGCATCACACATGCAAACACGTCACTTAACTCCCATAAATTATGGGGAAGGGGTGATGAGTTCTGACACCACATTCAATTAGGTCCCAGATGCATTCGATTGGGTTCAGATCTTGTGAGCTAGGGTCCAGCACCTCAATTGGAAGTCACAACTGTCTTACTTGAAGCATTCCATCACACACCTGGGCTTGTGCTGCGGCACATTATCTAGTTGAAAAAATGCCACTGCCGTCAGGATACATGGTCTGCAACCAGTTCAAGATACTCCTTGGCAATCATAGTGTCTTGCTTGAGCTACACTGGGCACATAGAATCCTCCACATGAATGTTCCCCAGAGCATAATGAAGCTTCAGCCAGCTTGTCTCCATTCCACATACAGGGTATCAGGGAGCTGTTCCACTGGAAGACAGTGGATTCATGCCCTCCCATCAGCAGGGTGAAAAAGGCATCAGAATTGATCAAACCATGCAGTGCTCTGCAATGCCCAGTGTCAATGGTCATGTGTCCATTTCAGTTTTAGTTACCAATGTCATGGTACTAACATTGATATATGCATTGGTCATCTGCTGCAAAGGTTCATTGCTAGGAGTGTTGGATGCACTGTGTGTTCAGACACACTTGTACTCCGTCCCCCAAAACTGAAGTCCGGTGTTAGTTCCTCCACAGTTTGCTCCCTTACCACGATGTCTGTATGTGGTTTTGCCCTGTTTTCACCATGTGTTGAAGATGCTCACCACAACATTCCTTGAAAACACATCAAGTCGTGCAGTTTCTAAAATGTTGATACCATGGCTTCAGGTCATGACAATTATCCTTTGGTCAAACTCTGGTAGATCACGCCCCTCCACCAATTCTACACATGGACAGCATTCTCACATTCACCGTGGGTGTCCCTGACTAGCAGTAATTCCTCGGTGGATGATACTGCTATTGCCTGGATGGGTTTATATCAACAGCGTGTCAGTAGTCATAATGTTGTGCCTGATGAGTTTAGCTTTCAAGGAAAATTTAATTTTTTAGCCTTGCAATTAAATCCTCCTACAATCTTTCACATCTCCAGTGCTTTTTCCTGTATGCATAATTGTACAGACAATCCAACAACCCACTCTCATTAGCCCAATGTGGGGCTGCAACTGGCCATTTGATATGCATCCCTATTTGGGCAAAACCCCACTCAATTCTTGCATCATGGATCTCCTCTTCCATTAGATTTTCAAAATAAAAATACAATTCACCTGCACAACCACAAATGTACATCCACAATAATCACTGAATCCCCTGTGATAACCTAACCCATATAGACTGAAACTTCTCCATGTGTCCCGTTGTACTTGTCATTAACACTTGCAGCTGATCCATAGCAGCAGGTCAGTTTACTAAGACCCTCTGGGGTGAAATAGCTCCCACACCACAGCATGCTCATGTCTAAGTCTATTCATATTGACCAGTGTACAGCACTCTCATGTCTAAGTCTATTCTTATTGACCAGTGTAATTTCTATCTAAACTATTATATAAAGCACCACCTGCCGTATGTAACCAATTTCCAATTTCCAATTGTTTCACTTCTATACATGGCTACACTCCACACAAATACTTTCAGAAGCGACTTCCTGGCATTTAAATCTATACTTGAAGTTAAAAAATTTCCCTTCTTCAGAAATGCTTTCCTTTGAACTGACAGTCTACATTCTATATCCTCTCTACTTCGACCATCATCAGTTGTTTTGCTCCCCAAATAGCAAAACTCATCTACTACTTTAAGTGTCTCATTTCCTAACATAACCCCTGCAGCATCACCTGACTTAATTTGACTACGTTCCATTATCCTCGTTTTGCTTTTGTTGATGTTCATCTTATATCCTCCTTTCAAGACACTGTCCATTCCGTTCAACTGCTCTTCCAAGTCCTTTGCTGTCTCTGACAAAATTACAATGTTATTCGCGAACCTCAAAGTTTTTATTTCTTCTCCATGGATTTTAATACCTACTCTGAATTTTTCTTTTGTTTCCTTTACTGCTTGCTCAATATACAGATTGAATAACATCAGGGAGAGGCTACAACCCTGTCTCACTCCCTTCCCAACCACTGCTTCCCCTTCATGTCCCTCGACTCTTATAACTGCCATCTGGTTTCTGTACAAATTGTAAATAGCCTTTTGCTCCCTGTATTTTAGCCCTGCCACCTTCAGGATTTGAAAGAGAGTATTCCAGTCAACATTGTCAAAAGCTTTCTCTAAGTCTACAAATACTAGAAAAGTAGGTTTGCCTTTCCTTAATCTATCTTCTAAGATAAGTCGTAGAGTCAGTATGGCCTCACATGTTCCAATATTTCTTTGGAATCCAAACTGATCTTCCCCAAGGTCAGCCTCTACCAGTTTTTCCATTCATCTGTAAAGAATCCGCTTTAGTATTTTACAGCTGTGACTTATTAAACTGATAGTTTGGTAATTTTCACATCTGTCAACACATGCTTTCTTTGGGATTGGAATTATTATATTCTTCTATACTATCAATTTTACCCATTTCATTGCGTTTTTTGTACCCAGGTGTTTTTTATTCTACATACATTCTCCAGTAACCACTATGAAGCATATTGCAGAGGATATTTACCATTTTACCACATTTTTACATTCCTTCATGTTATTCTTGTGCATTGAGCGTGGGAAGAATGACAGCTTAAATGTCTTTGTGCATACTGTAACTAGTATAGGCTTATCTCTGTAGTTCTTTGAGAAGCTATTCACAAGGGAGTGAAGTATATCTCTGGAGTCTTCTGCTACCAAAATTTGCTGAAACATTGTAAGTAATGTTTTATGAGGCAGTTAACCTCTATCCTCAGGTGCCTACTATTTCATATTTTTAAGCATTTCAATAATGCTCTCTCATGAGTCAAATGAACCTATGACAATTTGTCCTGTCCTTCTTTGCATGTGTTAAGCATCCCTTGTTAGTGCTCTTTAGTTATGTGCCCTATGCACTTGAGTAATATTTTAATGTGAGATGCATAAGTGTTTTATAAGATTCTCCATGGAGACTGTGTGCATTTTCCCAGTATCCTACCAATGAATCAAAGTCTACTACCTGATTTATCGATGACATAGCTTCTATATTAATTCAGTTTCATGTCCCTCTCAAATGGTGTCACACAAACTTATGCATGAGTTGGCTAAATCCAACTGTGACTGTTTGTTATTGTAGTCATAGAATACTAGATTTCTTCATTGTACATCCTCTATCTTAATTAACAATACTAACTCTTATATATTCTTCCCCACAGATGTACCCTGTGGCATTGTCTCACCAATACCAATTTTCTGCTTGCTCCCCAAGTTTCCTCTGATCTCTACCAAACTGAACCCATGTCCACAACCTACATGTCCCAGTCATTCACTGAGGAATGTTAAGAGCACAAACACACAAATCTGCTGGATCTCACTGCCACATGATACACCATGTCACTGGGGTGTGTGTTTATTGCATGGGGCACCTCATTCAGTGGGAAACTATGGAATGGAGTGCTGCTGATCGTGTGATCTGGTAAACCTGTCCATTGAAATCATTGTCACAGTAGCTGAATTTTGCAGCACCCTCCACTGCCACATAATTTCTAATCATGGTGTACTGTTGTACCTCCATCCATACATTCCATTAAGCTTACAACTATGTTACCTCCAATTTCCCTTCAGATATGTCATCTTCAGACCACAAAATCTACCTCCACAATTTGAATTAGATCCACCCCAATATTCCCATTCCTTCTCGCATTATGGTTCCCCTCCACCCAATTCCTTTCCTTTTCTGTCCTCTCCAAAACCATGTCTTAGGTTTCATTCATTCAAGCACATGTGGACACAGTACTAACTCTCACATCTTCTTAGTATCAAGCCCTTCACAATGGATGCATCCAAAACTCACAACCTTTGCATTCTGCCCTCCATCATACATATCCCCCTAACAACTCAATCATAACTCTCACCAGTTATGTATTCTTGGTACTATACTCCAACTAATGCAGCACTTTATTCATGACCAAAGCATTCACTGTTTCACAGCACATGTATCAGATCTGTTTCTGTCTCTTCTACTGGTGTTGGTCAAAAATAATGTGTAATGTCATGAATGCTCATTCAGATTTCTTAATTTCTCCCACTTTGTCAGAAAGTACCTTTATATTTTACCGCTACATCCAAAAACCATTGTAAGTGGTTTTCATTGTTTCCCATCTGCCATATATCTAATATTTCATTAAAAAAAGCTCAAGATGTTTGCAAGAGTCCTTGGCTGCTGAAATTGATGGGAATAGACATATATCAAGAATGGATTGTTATTGGAAGATCTCATTGTGACTGTCTTGGCAAAGATAAGAGTCCTGATGTCTACTAATGCTAAAAGCAATTTCAAGATTACTTGAAATTTAGTAAATGTTTGCAAGTGTGGATGGGTTCAGAAAGTTATGTGTTTTGGCGAGTATTAAGGAAGAACCACAATGTTTTTATAGCTGGCTTGCCTATCAATTTTGTAGCTCCCATGCTAACATCTGGAGGATACAGCACCCACCATTTGCACATAATTTCTAATTGGGGTGTACTATTCTCACATATCTACTTGATCTTACAACTATGTACCCTCCAAATCCCCTGTGACTAGTTAACTTTGTGTGCCAGACAGGCAGCCAAACTCAAATCTGGTAAAGAGTAGACAAATGTTTTCTCTGAAGTGCAGGAATTTGTACAATTGAGAGATAAAAAAATGCCACATGTACAGTAGCATAACTTGTTAATAGAAATAAAAATAAATTTATGCAAACACATCATTACATTCTGGAGCTGATGTACTAAAAAGAAGGCATTAAGATAATGCTTTCTCAAAATTTTAAAGCAGCGCCACCTAGAGATCTAAGCTGTAGAAGCAGAACTATTCTACAGTACAAAATGTCAAAATTGTGTGACTCAACTTGCAATTTTTTGTTCATCCTTCTGATTGCCCCCTCCCCCTCCCCCCCCACCCCCCCCCCCCCCACACCCTCACACCCTGCCCACCATGAACCATGGACCTTGCCATTGGTGGGGAAGCTTGCCTGCCTCAGTGATACAGCTAGCCGTACCGTAGGTGTAACCACAACGGAGGGGTATCTTCCGGGATGCAAGGTCGTGGTCCATGAAACTCTTCAGCTCCTAACGTTTCGTCCAGAGCTGCGCTGGACATCTTCAGAGGGGTGTTTCTCCTCCGGTGTCTAAGGTAATCAAAAAATTCGTCTAAGGCTTCTCTACCATGTGGCCAGACCACAAATGTATTGTCTACATACCGATACCAGTCAGATGGTTTCTTATCTGCTTTTTCCAAGGCTGACTGTTCGAATTTCTCCATGTAGAAATTAGCTACTGCAGGACCCAATGGGTTACCCATTGCTACGCCATCAAGTTGCTCATAAATTTCATGGAAAAAGCGGATAAGAAACCATCTCGCTGGTATCGGTGTGTAGACGATACATTTGTGGTCTGGCCACATGGTAGAGAAGCCTTAGACGAATTTTTTGATTACCTTAATAATATAAATCCAAGAATCCAGAGTACCATGGAGAGAGAAAATGATAACAAAATACCGTTTTTGGATGTTTTAGTTATGAGACAGACAGATGGAAGATTGAAGCAACAGATTTTTAGAAAAATAACGCACACAGACAGATACTTACATAAAAACTCTAACCACCATCCACAACAAAAGAGAGGTGTGATTAAAAGTCTCGTTGACAGAGCCAGACGGATTTGCACGCCGGAGTATCTAGACGTCGAATTAAGACATCTGAAGCACGCTTTTGAGAAAAATGGCTACTCAAAGAAAGAAGTAAGCAGAATTCTGCACCCAAACAACGAAAAGCCTAAGGACAAGCCAAAAAAACGATGGAAGAATACAGTCTCTCTGCCTTTTATAAAGAAAGTAACGGATCAGATTGGAAAGATTTTAAGTAAACATGATATTAGACCTGTTTTTAGACCAACGAAGAAAATTTGTCATGTTCTCCGGTCTGTAAAAGATAAACGCACTCCTCTATCAGCCAGTGGCATATATAAAATTCCGTGCACATGTGGTAAAGTTTATATTGGAACAACAAAAAGAAGCGTAAATAGACAGATAAAAGAACACAGAAGTCTTTGCCGATTAGGAAAAACAGATAAGTCGGCTGTAGCAGAACATGCTTTGCAGTCAGGAAATCATCAAGTGAAGTTTACCGAAACAAAAATTTTATCTATGATGACGAACTATTACCCACGGCTTTGTAGAGAAGCAATTGAAATATATAAACATAGGGATAATTTTTATCGGAAAGATGAGACAATGAAACTTAGTGATATTTGGACAGTAGCACTACAGAATTGCTAGACAGTTTTACCCATGACGAGATTACGATCGATAGTTAAGTTTTATCTCTGACAAAGATTATCTCTGCATATCACGTGTAATTCTGGTCAAACCCACTTTCTACGATGTATAAATCGCTCTCAGACGTCCGACCCGTCAGTCAGCAAGACTCACCAGAGGAGAAACACCCCTCTGAAGACGTCCAGCGCAGCTCTGGATGAAGCGTTAGGAGCTGAAGAGTTTCATGGACCATGACCTCACATCCCAGAAGGTTTACCAGAAGATATGTCATCCGATTGTGAAAGCCTTCATACTATAGTCATAAAAGAAGCTTGTATACATGGAAGCAGCCTGGAGATACTAGAAAGTATCAGATAGATGATATAGTGGTAAGACAGAGATTCAGGAACCAGGTTTTAAATTGTAAGACATTTTCAGGAGCAGATGTGGACTCTGACCACAATCTATTGGTTATGAACTGTAGATCAAAACTGAAGAAACTGCAAAAAGGTGAGAATTTGAGGAGATAGGACCTGGATAAACTGACTAAACCAGAGGTTGTACAGAATTTCAGGGAGAGCATAAGGGAACAATTGACAGGAATGGGGGAAAGAAATACAGTAGAACAAGAGTGGATAGCTTTGAGAGACGAAGTAGTGAAGGTAGCAGAGGATCAAGTAGGTATAAAGATGAGGGCTAATAGAAATCCTTGGGTAACAGAAGAGATATTGAATTTAATTGATGAAAGGAGAAAATATAAAAATGCAGTAAATAAAGCAGGCAAAAACGAATACAAACGTCTCAAAAATGAGATGATGACAGGAAGTGCAAAATGGCTAAGCAGGGATGGCTAGAGGACAAATGTAAGGATGCAGAGGTGCATATCACTAGGGGTAAGATAGATACTGCCTACAAGAAAATTAAAGAGACCTTTGGAGAAAAGAGATCCACTTGTGTGAATATCAAGAGCTCAGATGGAAACCCAGTTCTAAGCAAAGAAGGGAAAGCAGAAAGGTGGAAGGAGTAAATAGAGGGTCTATACAAGGGCGATGTTCTTGAGGACAATATTATAGAAATGGAAGAGGATGTAGATGAAGACAAAATGGGAGATATGATACTGCATGAAGAGTCTGACAGAGCACTGAAAGACCTGAGTTGAAACAAGGCCCCGAGAGTAGACAAAATTCCATTAGAACTACTGACGGCCTTGGGAGAGCCAGTCCTGACAAAACTCTACCATCTGGTGAGCAAGATGTATGAGACAGGCCAAATGCCCTCAGACTTCAAGAAGAATATAATAATTCCAATCCCAAAGAAAGCAGGTGTTGACAGATGTGAAAATTACCAAACCATCAGTTTAATAAGCCATGGCTGCAAAATACTAACATGAATTCTTTACAGATGAATGGAAAAACTGGTAGAAGCTGACCTCGGGGAAGATCAGTTTGGATTCCATAGAAATGTTGGAACATGTGAGGCAATACTGACCCTACGACATATCTTAGAAAATAGATTAAGGAAAGCAAACCCACGTTTCTAGCATTTGTAGACTTAGAGAAAGCTATTGACAATGTTGACTGGAATACTCTCTTTCAAATTCTGAAGGTGGCAGGGGTAAAATACAGGGAGCAAAAGGCTATTTACAATTTTGTACAGAAACCAGATGGCAGTTATAAGAGTTGAGGGGCACAAAAGGGAAGCAGTGGTTGGGAAGGTGGTAACGCAGGGTTGTAGCCTATCCCTGATGTTATTTAATCTGTATATTGAGGAAGCAGTAAACGAAACAACAGAAAAATTGAGAGTTGGAATTAAAATTAATGGAGAAGAAATAAAAACTTTGAGGTTCGCCAATGACATTGTAATTCTGTCAGAGACAGTAAACGACCTGGAAGAGCAGCTGAACAGAATGGACTGTGTCTTGAAAGGAGGATATAAGATGAACATCAAGAAAAGCAAAACGAGAATAATGGAATGTAGTCGAATTAAATTGGGTGATGCTGCAGGAATTAGATTAGGAAGTGAGACGCTTAAAGTAGTAAAGGAGTTTTGCTATCTGGGGAGCAAAATAACTGATGACAGTCGAAGTAGAGAGGATATAAAATGTAGACTGGTAGTGGTAAGGAAAGCGTTTCTGAAGAAGAGAAATGTGTTAACGTCGAGTATAGATGTAAGTGTCAGGAAGCCGTTTCTGAAAGTATTTGTATGGAGTGTAGCCATGTATGCAAGTGAAACATGGACGATAAATAGTTTAGACAAGAAGAGAATAGAAGCTTTTGAAATGTGGTGCTACAGAAGGATGCTGAAGATGAGATGGGTAGATCGCATAACTAATGAGGAGGTATTGAATAGAATTGGAGAGAAGAGAAATTTGTGGCACAACTTGACTAGAAGAAACGATTGGTTGGTAGTGCATATTCTGAGGCATCAAGGGATCACCAATTTGGAATTGGACGGCAGTGTGGAGGGTAAAAATCGTAGAGGGAGGCCAAGAGATGAATACACTAAACAGATTCAGAAGGATGTAGGTTTCAGTAGGTACTGGGAGATGAAGAAGCTTGCACAGGATAGAGTAGCGTGGAGAGCTGCATGAAACCAGTCTCTGGACTGAAGACCACAACAACAATAGCCTTCTGGTTGAAGAGTAGAACATCTGTGCTGAGTTAAATTGGTGATGAGGATTGGTCACTGAACCCCACGACTTCTGGACATGGTTTCACCTTGTTTTTGTGTTAAATACACTCACCACAGCACTCCTTGAATACCTGACAAGCTGTGCAGTTTCTGAAATGCCTGTGCTGAGCCTCTGGGCCATCACAGCATGCCCTCAGTCAGACTCTGATGGACAGTGCACCATCCCCATTCTAAACATGCATGCTCACTGATACAGCATGCAGCGTGCTTTCCTCTGTCTAGCAGTCATTCCTCAGCAGGTGATGCTGCTATTGCCCAGATGGGTTTATATCAACAATACATTAGTGGTCATAATGTTGTGGCTGATCAATTTAGTTTTCAAGGAGAACTTTAGTTTTGAATCCGGAAAATAATTTTCATGAAGTATTTCTTAGTTTTTAAGAATTTTTGGGTTTTTAGGATTTTTTAAAGTTTGCAGTTAAATCTTCCTACAACCTTTCACAACATCTGAGTTCCTCTTGTATGCATTATGGTACAGACAACGCAGCAACTCAATCCCATTGGCTCACTGTGGGATTGGAACTGGCCATTTGAAATATATCCCTATTCGGCCAAAACTTTTGCCCAGTTCTTGCATCACAGTCCTTCTCTTTACCAATATTTTCAAGATTAAAAAAAAAAACATATCACCTGTTTTAACATATGGGTACAGCTTTAATAATAAAAATAAATTCCCTGTAATTATCTAACCCATAGAGGATAAACCTTCTACATGTATGTTGTTGTACTCAACATTAAGAGCTGCATCTGATTCCTAGCAGCAGTGCCAGCTTACTACACCCTCTGTGGTCAAATAGCTCTCATATGACAGTACTCCCATACAAAAGCAGATGAGAGTAAACAAATTTTGTCACTGAAGTGGAGGAATTTGTACTATTGAGAGGTAAATAAATGGAATGTGTATGGTAGTAAAACATTTTAATAGAAATGAAATTATATGTATGCAGTAACTACTTCCCTATATTCTGTTGCTTGATGTACTAAAAATAAACACTAAAAAAATGATTTCTGAAAGTTATAAAGCAGTGTCAAATAAAGTCCTAAGCTGTAGAAGCAGAACCATTGCACCATTTAAAACTTCTTATTTACAAATAATTTCACTCCATTTCCAATTTTTTTTTAAATTCTTGTAGCAGAAGAGAATTTTAGTTTTGAATAAGAAGATTGCTGTTAATGAAGTTTTTCTCAGTTTTTAAGAGGTTTTTGGTTTTAGATTTTTCTTTTTTTTTTTATATGTGCCATTAAGCCTTCTTACAATGTTTGACATCTCTTTCCTGTATGCATCATTGTACAAACAATCCACCAACTCATTCTCATTCACTCAATGTGAGATTGTAACTGGACATTTGAATTATAACCCTATTCAACCAAAACCCTTGCTCAATTCTTGCATTATGGACCTCCTCTTTACCAACATTTTGAAAATAAAAAGAGAATATTGCCTGTGCGAATGTATATGTACATCCACAATTATCATTGAGTCCTCTGTGATTATCTAACCCATATAGACTGTACCTTTTCCATATGTATTTTTGTATCGATCATTAACGCTTGCTCCTGATTCCTAGCAGGGCTATCATAGGAGCACCTAGTTCAGCGCCTGGTATACAGTGTTTCCTAGTACCGACCGGCGTGCTGGTGAAGGTGTACGCCAGCACATTCCTCCCAACCCCGAAACGCCGCACCAATGTCGTGTACTGGAGATGCGAACCACAACGGGCGGCAAAAGGGGGGGGGGGGAGGCAGGAAGCTGGACATAGAGATTAGCCGGGAGTCGTAGCTGTGGAAGACAGTGTACTTCGCTACGGTCACAGGTTCGAATCCTGCCTCTGGCATGGGTGTGTATGATGTCCTTAGGTTACTTAGGTTTAAGTAGTTCTAAGTTCTAGGGGACTGATGACCTCAGAAGTTAAGTTCCATAGTGCTCAGAGCCATATGAAACATTTGAACAGTGTACTCCCAGCCGTACCTCAGTATCTCACCATCTGGCTTGCGAGAGCAGAGGAACGTCCACCCGAAAACACTGCTCATGGTAAATGTCCAGTCCTGAAGACGTTTCCTGGGGAGATGATGGCAATGGCGGGTCCAGGTCCATCGGGTCAGAGAGTGGCGACGGCGGAGGCGAGGGTTCGACGTCCATTGGCACGTCGTGGGGTGCTGTGGCGGCACCAGCAGGCGTCTGCGAAAGATGGGCGTTCCCGTGAGGCCGTGATTCTGGGGGAAGAAAAGTAGGAGAATCTCGCGGCAAACGACCAATGCGAATTTGATTCTGGCGATGGCGCTGCGAGCCATCGGGACCTGCTATTAGATACATATGTGTGCAATTGCGTTTCTGGATCTCGCCTCCCTCCCAGGGCCAAAACCCCTGTAAAGAACAAGATCACGTGGTGCACAGCGATACTTGCAGACCATGGGAGGCGCCAGATGCTGCGTTCGGTTGCGGCGGCCATGCAGAATTGCCACCGGTGATGGTCCGTCCCTTAGGCGGGAGCGATAGGAGGCGAGAAAAAATTGCAGTGCCTGTTCCAGTGTGTGTGAAGTGTGAAGCTTGACCATTTGTTGTTTGAATGAGAGAACAAAGCGTTTCTCTTCTCCGTTGGAATGGGAATGAAACGGGGCACTTGTTAGATGACAAATGTCATTTTGTTCACAAAATTATTCAAAGTCATGTGATGTGAACTGAGGTCCGTTGTCCGCAACAACGACTTCAAGCAATCCTTCAACCCAAAAAATTGAGGACAACACTTGACTGGTGCTACGTGACATGGTAGTTCCAGAATGGTCCTGGAAAGTCTGTGTCATGGGGTTTGAGTTTTAAGCCAAGCTAAGAATATCTGTGACGGAGCGAATTGGTTTTCCGCCCATGCGCCACCCTGTGACGTCATCTGTTCGGTATGGGCGTCCATGCCCTACCAAGTGCAGTGCCAGCGCGCTAACTGTTTAGTGCGAACAGTTCCCTAATATCCCTGGTGAAGCAGTTTTAACACATTCCTCTGCAACACTGTGGAAATGAGCACACGTGATTGTGCGCTGTCAGATTGTACTAAGATCACATCGTGTTGTGCTGAAACGTTATGCCGACGAGCAAAGTCTCGGCGCACTACTGAGTTCTGAACACTGTTCAATGAGCGAGGCCAAGACTTGCGAATGTAATACAACAAAATCTTCAGATAAGGGTCCGCTTCCGCGGCCTGTGCAGTTTTTCTGTAATTCAATGGAAAAGATTGCAGCAATTTAGAGTCCTGCGCATCGATCTGGCAACAAGATGCGTCAGAGGAATCAAAACCAGTTCGGGGCCGATCGGAAGGCGAGAAAGGGCGTCAGAATTTCCATGCTGTGCCGTAGGTCTGTACACAATTTCGTAATTTCTTACTGATACTGGGATAGAAGCGAAGCCAAACGTCGCAATTTTTGAGCGGTACGTGTAGCAACCGGCTTTGATGGATGAAACAAGCACTGCAAACGCTTGTGATATGTCACTAGACTGAACTTGTGACCAAACAGATAGTGATGGAATTTTGTTACATTCACAATAGCGTGAGCTTTTTCAATTTGTGAGTAATTGCAATTTGTCTGAGTTAACAACTTTGAGGCAAAAGCAATAGGTCTGTTTTGTGCACCAATTCTGAGCGAAAGCACAGCGCCGATTCCGTAAGAGGAGGCGTCTACTTGCAAAAATCACTGGTTCGGCAGGATCACGATGTACTTAACATCTGTCACCGAGCAAGGCATTTTTGAAATGTGTCATGACACTCTTTGGTCCACGCGAAACGCACATTTTCCCGACCCAAGCGATGCAATGGAGACGCGGTCTGCGAAGCGTTCGAAATGTAACGAATGTATGTCAACTTGCCTAGTACTGACTGCAGTTCAGATAATTGCGAGAAATAGGGAGGTCACAGATTGCAAGCAAATGACATTGGAGGGGCTGCACACACTGACTATTTATCCCATGACCTAAGTACTGTAGCTCGGTCTGAAAAGTCACTTTTCGAGAGGATACTTCAGTCCTGCATCTTACAACACTCTAAGAAGAGTACGTAAATTGGCAATGTGTTCCTCTGGCGTACGACCTGAAACGAGAATATCGTCAAGATAGTTCGAACAGAACGGCACTTGAGCAGTCAGCTGTTCCAAGCCGGCCGGTGTGGCCCAGTTGTTCTAGGCTCTTCAGTTTGGAACCGCGCGGCCGCTACGGTTGTAGGTTCGAATCTTGCCTCGGGCATGGATGTGTATGATGTCTTTAGGTTAGTTAGGTTTAACTAGTTCTAAGTTCTAGGGGACTGATGACCTCAGATGTTAAGTCCCATAGTGCTCAGAGCCATTTGAACCGTTTGTTCCAAGTAACGTTGACAAATGGTGGGTGCGGAGGCACTGCCGAAGGGCAAACGCAAATGCTTCAACAGGCCTAAGTGTGTATTAACAATAAACACTTTGTGACTCTTCATCTAGTGGTAATTACAAATAAGCATAACGCAAATCTGTTTTAGAAAAGTAACAGTCTGTGCCAAGCCTGTCCATAAGTTCCTTACGGCGACGCAATGAATAAGTGTCAATTATTGTCTGGATTGACTGTAGTTTTGAAGTCACAAATGCGAATGCGACCAGAAGTCTTGGGCATCAAAACCAATGGGACTGCCCACTAACTAGATTGCACTGGAGTAATCACGCCATTGTCTTTCAATTCTTTTAATTCACTGGCTGCTTTGTCTCGTGAAGCAATGGGAATGGTCCGATCCCAGAAAAACTTAGGCTGTGTATTGTGGCTCAGGGTAATATGCGCTACAAAATTATTAGCTTTTCCCTGTTCATCAGAAAAGGGTTCAGGAAATTCCTTAAGCAAACTAGCTACACTGTATTTTTATTAAAAGCAGTCACTGGAAGTACATTGTCTTGGATTCTAAGGCCAAACAAGTCAAACGAATCTAAGCCAAAAATATTTTCACTGGCTCTTGATTGCAACACCGTAAATTTCACTGTCCTAGTGTGGGACCTGAAGCCTAACAGTTCGTACGTACCACGATTAAGTAAAGTTATAGAAGCACCTATGTCCAATTGAAAGTCAACACGACGGCCAGCAATTTGTAGTGTTACAAACAGTTTGTTGGAATGGCGTGGCACTGCACTGGAACGAGATGACGGCACAACCTTACTTGAGTTACTACTAGAACCTGTAGTCGGTTTTGAAAACACTGCATTCACAGAACGTGCATAAGACCTGTTATTGCGAGAGCGGGCAGAATTGGTATTCTTTTGCCATTGCAAGCAAACTGCCCGGGCATGGCCTTTCTTCCCACGTGAGTAACATGTTGCATTGCGCGAAGGACAATCTTGCCGCTTATGGCGAGCAAAACAACGAGGACAAGACTTCACTCGGTTTACAGGCATGCTACTTTTTTTTACAAGGCCGTCTTCGCATCTGTGTGCCCGCTCGTTGTGGCTGCTGAGTGGGGCGATCGCGGGCAAGAGGCAACTCGACACTACAAATCGGGTACAAAAATGACTCTCAGCCCTATGGGGCTTAACTTCTGAGGTCATCAGTCCCCTCGTAGCGGTCGCACGGTTCCAGACTGTAACGCCTGGAACCGCTCGGCCACCCAGGCTGGCTACAAATCGGGACCTGATCAAAATTATCGGCTACTATGGCGCCGAAATCGAATTGTTATAATATTTTCAATACTTGATGGAGCGAAGGATCTGAGTACTTGAGAATCCGCTCTCTAATTCTGCTATCAGGGACATTGTATGTGATCGCATCACGGATCATCGTGTCACTATAAAAGCTGCCACAACTGCACTTGAATCAGAAAGCATGTTGAGACCCTGTAAGTCGGTATACCACTGACAGTACGTCTGATCCGGTTTTATCTTAAGTCGAAAGAACTGAAATCTGGCCGCCGCCATCTGAATCTGCTGTTAGTAATACTGACTTAAGGCATCTACTGCTTGGTTATAGGAGAGTACGTAGGGAGACGACGTAGGGAAGAGTTTTTTTAACTAAGCGAAACACAGGGGTTCCCGCGACGGACAGGAAATAACGAGATTTAACAGTGCATTGAATTCGATGGACTCGACTGTGGGCCTGCAACTGGGTGAGATATTCGAGCCATTCCTCTTCTTTTTCATCGAAGTGTCGAAACGCTGGAATGTTATTTGGTGGCACTTGTTGGATCGGTTGGTTGGTCGGTTGGGCAGTCGACACAGCTTGTGCGGCAGTAGACAGCAATGTGGCGATTTGCTGGTTCTGAAACTGATAAATCTGATTTAGCTCTGGAGCAGGAGCAGAGGGTGGAGGTGGTGGGGTAGCCATTCTAACGCTAACACATTACAGCAAAATATGAAAAGACAAACAGGAAAGCAATGTGCAAAGCCTCTAAAAAGAGAAATAGATTAGTTCTGCAGCTACCCTCCTGAAATACCTGCAACAACAAGAACAAATTAGCAAATAGAATCACAAATGACAGCTCCCGCACAGCAACCTGGAGCACAAGAAAAGCAAACAAAACTTGTTGATCAGACTCGTCGCCATTTGTTGCGCCTGTGTCCTCTTGTAATGTTTTGTGGTTCCTGGCTGGATGAGGAAAGGGTGGTATGATAGGTGGGTGGCTGGTTTCTCTCACTACAACACAAAATCCACACGTGGTTATAATACACTTTATTACAGGAAACAACTGAGTACTTAACTTCAATGATGCCCATTATGAAGTTCTGTGGTTAACAGCAATCAACTAACATCTAATTCTTGAATCTTGCCCATATCCGTATCACAACTATATACAATGGCTAACGTTCCCTGCGAGGTGACGACTATCACTGTGGAAGACTAGAGCACAATGCGACGTTCAAGGTGCAATACGAACAGAGTCCCGACGCAACGTACTGAGGTACTAGATGGAGAGATTGAGACAGCTGAGTCGTCGGCGGTGGTCTATATGCACGCTGCCCAGGAGGCGTTATCGGCGCGTCGCCTGGGGGCGTTTCTTGGTCTTCTTTTGTCACAAGCGCGCTAAGTTCAGCGCCTGCTATACAGTGTTTCCTAGCAGCGGCCGGTGTGCCGGCGAAGGCGTACGTCATCACATTAATGAAATATTTCTCTCAATCACCAGTCTCTCACTGGACACCACTGGCCCCCACTCCACTATTAACCTTATCGAGTGACGCCAGAAGCCGTCCTCACCCCTATAGTAGTATGGCGTTTCGCAAGCGTCTTCAGTATTACATCACCAGTGATGGAAGTGAATGGTGGAAGGACGATAAACTCAATTCCTGCAACGAAACGTATCCAGTATAGATAAGACAAGACCTCAGAGTCTCATTTAAAAGAAAATGGAGAGTGTGTGAAAGATTACAAGGCAAATAATCTGGAGCAGCTCATTACACAGAATACTGTAAGATCTAAGCAAATATTAGACAGGCTATGAGTACGAGATTTTTGCAAATGGTGTACAAATCATAGTGTAAAAATAAAAACAGGGCCTACAGTATATCTTTTGCTAACTTTGACCTGAGCACTTTTGCGTTCGTTCAAAATTCGCATAATCTACATTTCAGTAGCTTCAATGCAAGTGGGAGAAGACTTTAATGGAGACATTCTGGGATGATACGAAACGCAGGTAATTCACTTGTCTATAAAATAACTTTGTTTAGTGCTTGGAGGACTAATGAAAGATTGTTTAATAAGCAAGGGAATGCCCAACTACCTTGTCCATCCGAGACACATGACCCAGGCTGCATACAGTGCACTACCACAGTGACATTGGCTAATAAGCAGTACTCAATATAGTACAGACAATGTAACAAAGCTTACTGTACATGTCTTGCCCCAGAGAAAATGTGTAAGAGTGATAATGCCTTATTTTTTGAACTGTCCCCAATGACTAAGAGACAAGTTATATTTTAAAAATAATACCATGTATGTGTGTGTGTGTGTATTAAGCCCAGTGGCTCTGGCTGGCCCTGCAGCAGCAAGCCACAGGCTGAGTGCTGACTCAAGACAGAGTCGAGCATGTGTGCATTGGTGGAGTGTAGCGAGGGCAAACGCCTGCACCAGCACTGTAGTGGCAGTTGCTGGGAACACAGTATACAGCACAGCAGAGATGTTGGAATATTTTTGAGCGCACTACAAGGAAGTAGAAGAGATGCAAATACGCACATTCTCTCTGCTCATATATGTTTTGTAATTAGAGGCCATTTTGTTATATCATTCTCTCAAGAATATGAGACTCATGGTATAGGGCGCTCTAGCTGCTGGCGTGGAGCAGCCAAATGTTTATTGTTCTGGTCAGGTAGTGCTAGTGTGCATGTGAGTGAACATTCAGTACTTAGTCCACTCCTCCACCCTCAACACGCTATCGCAGACAGTGGCTGTTGGCTGCATCTTTACATGTGGATCGACTCTCGGAGCAGCTGGACAGGATGTACAGTGGCAGCAGCAGTGGAGGCTGTGATGGCTACAGACTTGGAGTGCTGTGAGTTGTGCAGGGACAGGCCGCTCTTGGCCGAGTGCAGTGCTGGGGTGGGCGGTAGGTATGACATACAGCATTTTTTACGTGTTTTACATAAAGGTGTAACTACCTCCCCAGTCATATCCCAATGGTAGTGGCACAAGTGTGGAGTATTAATGTAATTAAACAATGTACGGTAGAAATGTTCCAATTGTCACGTCCAAGCCCACAATATTGCTATGATGTCAGAGTGCTCTTGGGGGGACTGTTAGCGATGTCACTGTTTTCTTATGTCCTGATGGGGTTCCAATTCGGTTTTACAGAGAGTACTCTACTGCATTGGCTCCTTACTTAGCTTGCATTTATCGCGACACTCTTGCCCAACGTAAAGTCCCAAGCGACTGGAACAAAGCGCAGGTAACGCCTGTGTATAAGAAGGGTAGAAGGACGGATCCTCAAAATTACAGACCAATATCCTTAACATCGGTTTGTTGCAGGATTCTCGAACATATTCTCAGTTCAAATATAATGAATTCCTTGAGACAGAGAAGTTGCTGTCCATGCATCAGCACTGCTTCTGAAAGCATCGCTCCTGCGAAACGCAACTCGCCCATTTTTCACATGATATCTTGCGAACCATGGATGAAGGGTATCAGACGGATGCCATATCCCTTGACTTCCGGAAAGCGTTTGACTCGGTGCCCCATTGCAGACTCCTAACTAAGGTACGAGCATGTGGGATTGGTTCCCAAATATGTTAGTGGCTCGAAGACTTCTTAAGTAATAGAACCCAGTACGTTGTCCGCGATGGTGAGTGTTCATCGGAGGTGAGGGTATGATCTGGAGTGCCACAGGGGAGTGTGGTAGGTCCGCTGTTGTTTTCTATCTACATAAATGATCTTTTGGATAGGGTGAATAGCAATGTGCGGCTGTTTGCTGATGATGCTGTGGTGTACGGGAAGGTGTCGTCGTTGAGTGACTGTAGGAGCATACAAGATGACTTGGGCAGGATTTGTGATTGTTGTAAAGAATGGCAGCTAACTCTAAATATAGATAAATGTAAATTAATGCAGATGAATAGGAAAAAGAATCCCGTAATGTTTGAGTACTCCATTATTAGTGTAGCGCTTGACACAGTTACGTCGATTAAATATTTGGGTGCAACATTGCAGAGCGACATGAAGTGGGACAAGAATGTAATGGCAGTTGTGGGGAAGGCGGATAGCCGTCTTCGGTTCATTGGTAGAATTTTGGGAAGACATGGTTCATCTGTAAAGGAGACCGCTTGTAAAACGCTAATACGACCTATTCTTGAGTACAGCCCGAACGATTGGGATCCCTATCAGGTCGGATTGAGGGAGGACATAGAAGCAATTCAGAAGCGAGCTGCTAGATTTGTTACTGGTAGGTTTGATCGTCACGCGAGTGTTACGGAAATGCTTCAGGAACCTGGGTGGGAGTCTCTGGAGGAAAGGAGGCGTTCTTTTCGTGAATAGCTACTGAGGAAATTTAGAGAACCAGCATTTGAGGCTGACTGCAGTACAATTTTACTGCCGCTAACTTACATTTCGCGGAAAGACCAGAAAGATAAGATAAGAGAGATTAGGGCTCGTACAGAGGCATACAGGCAGTCATTTTTCCCTCGTTCTGCTTGGGAGTGTAACAGGGAGAGAAGATGCTAGTTGTGGTACGAGGTACCCTCCGACACGCGCCGTATGGTGGATTGCGGAGTATGTAGGTAGATGTAGATGTTTTTTAAACGCTTACATTGCATGGTAAGTTCCTTGCAGTGAAATGTAGACTTGACACGTAGCAAGAGCATTTTGTTTGTGTCAAAATTCATCTTAATTTCTTAAGACACGATCAACTAGTTGAAGAGACATGAACAACCAAAACAAGATCACAAGCAATGGATGATTACCAAAACATTATATGACAAGACATTGTCCCCACAACTCAACAAATCTGCAAAAATATCGCGAATATACTCCTGTGGGGATAAAAAATAAGGAAATCGTCAGGTTTAAGAAAGGAAATAATAAGCCACGGCTGCAAAATACTAACACGAATTCTGTACAGACGAATGGAAACACTAGTAGAAGCCGACCTCGGGAAAGATCAGTTTGGATTCCGTAGAAATGTTGGAACACTTGGGGCAATACTGACCCTACGACATATCTTAGAAAATAGATTATGGAAAGGCAAACCTACATTTCTAGCATTTGTAGACTTAGAGAAAGCTTTTGACAATGTTGACTGGAATACTCTCTTTCACATTCTGAAGGTGGCAGGGGTAAAATACAGGGAGCGAAAGGCTATTTAAAATTTCTACAGAAACCAAATGGCAGTTATAAGAGTCGATGGGCATGAAAGGGAAGCAGTGGTTGCGAAGGGAGTGAGACAGGGTTGTAGCCTCTCCACAATGCTATTCAATCTGTATATTGAGCAAACAGTAAAGGAGACAAAAGAAAAATTCGGAGTGGGTATTAAAATCCATGCAGAAAAAATAAAAACTTTGAGGTTCGCCGATGACATTGTAATTCTGTCAGAGACAGGAAAGGGCTTGGAAGAGCAGTTGAACGGAATGGACAGTGTCTTGAAAGGAGGATAAAAGATGAACATCAACAAAAGCAAAACGAGGATAATGGAACGTAGTCGAATTAAGTCGGGTGATGCTGAGGGAATTAGATTAGGAAATGAGACGCTTTAAGTGGTAAAGGATTTTTGCTATTTGGGGAGCAAAATAATTGATGATGGTCGAAGTAGAGAGGATATAAAATGTAGACTGCCAATGGCAAGGAAAGCGTTTCTGAAGAAGAGAAATTTGTTAACATCGAGTATAGATTAAAGTGTCAGGAAGTCGTTTCTGAAAGTATTTGTGTGGAGTGTAGCCATGTATAGAAGTGAAACATGGACGATAAATAGTTTGGACAAGAAGAGAATAGAAGCTTTCGAAATGTGGTGCTACAGAAGAATGCTGAAGATAGATGGGTCGATCACATAACAAATGACGAGGTATTGAATAGAATTGGGGAGAAGAGAAATTTGTGGCACAACTTGACTAGAAGAAGGGATCGGTTGGTAGGACATGTTCTGAGGCATCAAGGGATCACCAATTTAGTATTAGAGGGCAGCGTGGAGGGTAAAAATCGTACAGGGAGACCTAGAGATCAATACACTAAGCACATTAAGAAGGATGTAGGCTGAAGTAGGTACTGGGAGATGAAGAAACTTGCACAGGATAGACTAGCATGGAGAGCTGCATCAAACCAGTCTCAGGAATGAAGACCACAACAACACTAACAACAAGGGAAAATTATTATTTTCTCGTATTTCTTGCATACAAGCTTCTCTGCTAACTACTGATCACTATTTCAAACACTGGTGACAAAATGAGTAGAATTACGGCCCAGCGAAGAACAAAGCACTGGTGATAGTTTGGTTGATCCCAAGGTCATTATGAGGCGTATGAATGACCCCAGCAATCTCCCTGACTTGACTGAATCAAGTAACCAAAAACGAAAACAATAAGAACGTGATATATCATGGCCTAAACTCGGTCCTGCTAAGAACAGCAGGAAATGTTGCACACTCGCGTCGGCGGACGTACTGACAACAATCAGATGCCGCACCAGTGTCCGCATCTCCTCTGTGCATCACGGCCCCGTACTCGCTTCTCACTTTGGCGGAAACACTTCCGAAACTGAGGTAATTCCGCGGTCCTTAGGCTTGGTGGAAAGCAAAATGAGTTAAATTTGGAAATGACGAGTCACACTCTCCCGGTCTGTCGTAACTTTCCTACTCTGAATGCATCCCTTACTCTGTCATCTGCTGCACCCACCCTTTTGCAAGTGCTGATTCGCATCCTGATGGAGGGGATAAAAGGCTCGTTAAATTTTAAAATGCCCAATATTTCCATGGCTTATGACTCTGGTATCTTCCATACTCCTGAAACGGAGCTCTGTCCCCCGTAGGGAGGTGAGATGTCCGGTACATTTGAAACACTACAACCATGGGTCGTGCGAGGCTATGTGTCTCTCTGTCCGTTTACGTTCTGAAATTGTCTCTCATGTCCAAAACTGGCTCCGTCTATCGAGTGGTAGGGCGCTGTTTTCGTTAGAAAGTAAATAAATCAGTGGTTTCCTCGTTGCGCGTTTCGGGCTTTTACCATCTCCCTCATGCAAGGAGCTCTTTTACACTTCCAAAGAAACATTCTCTTTCATATGGTGGGGAGAGATTTTCCTTACGCAAAGCACTTCTCTGTCACGCTCCAAGTAACGTTCTCTTCTGGGATAGGACTGTTTTCTCTAAGGTTTAAAAAACGAAACCGACGTTCCTGCCCGTATTGCATCTTTCCTTCCTCCGCCACGATGATGCGTCAATTTTCAACTAACCACACAGTCACACAACTGAGTCGCACAAAAAATAAGGAATATTGGAACTTAAATAAAATAAAACACTTGACCCATCTTTCTTCCAGCAGGGCCCAGCGCAGTGTCGCAACAGTAAAATTAGTGTTCGAGACTCTATGGTGTGCCATCAGAATGACTCACAGATAACCATTTCATCAACCTGTATGAAAGGGATCAATAGTCGCCTTTAAATGAGATCCAGTTTCTCGCTGCGAAACGTTCCATTTACTGGACGACATAATTTCCTAATAATCTCAACACCTGTCTCAAAAATCGTGTTGTTCAGTAACTTAAAAATAACTTTTTCGGAATTTCGCACTTCGGACGAAAACACAATTTCTCATCCAGGAGCGCTAACTGAATTTAACTGCGTGGTTCTGTCTAATGGACTACATTTGCTGCTTAAGAGACTGTTACAGTTTCCTGTAATCCACCCTGTACATCCCCTGCTCACCCAGTGTCGTCATTCTGGCGCTGCAGTCCGGAACCGCGGGACTGCTACGGTCGCAGGTTCGAATCCTGCCGCGGGCATGGGTGTGTGTGATGTCCTTAGGTTAGTTAGGTTTAAGTAGTTCTAAGTGACTTATGACCTAAGATGTTGAGTCCCATAGTGCTCAGAGCCATTTGAACCATTTGAACCAGTGTCGTCAACAATTTGGGGAGACAGCCATTGCACATAACATGGTACTCTGGACATCATGGCAAATCAATGTGCTTCTCATGCAGACTATTAAGATATGCTAAATGTACACACAACACATGTTTTATCTTTACGAGAATAAAATTTAGCCTTACGCAAATTCTAGTGGGAATATTAATAGGATAACCTTTTTTTGAATGCTTAGTGACTGTGAACAGAGGAGCACGCCAACGCTGATGTCTTATTGCACTTCTTTAGTTATTCCTGTACCGACATTTCTGCTGGCGGGACCACCCGCAAAATGTATAATGTAAGGCCACAGTACTGTCACGGTATAACTCTTAACTGATAGGAAAAGGACGTAACCCTCTTCAAAATGTATTGTCAGAGTTAGAAAGGGAAAGAGGATGGGGCTGCATCAGTGTAAAATTAAATAAAGACACACATTCGCATTATTTTTACTCGAGGATGCGTAAATACTTATTCAAGAAAAAAAGTATGGAAGTGAGAACCCACTGAGAATAAGTAATAAGACAAGGGGTACACAGTTACTATAAAAGTGGAATTACCGCCAGCTTTCAGCATTGGGCGATAGACAAAAAGTCGAGAAGGGCTCCAGAATATTATTTTACGTACATGAATTACTAGAAAAGTCAGAAAGCATGCTCTCAGCATACAAACATGAGTGCTGAAAAAAAAGAAAATCCTGAGAAGTGGGAAAAGCCGGTTCTGGTGCAATTTTGACATAAAAATGATATCAAATTAATTATGCAAAGTAATTAATTGATCAATTAATTACCCAATTCCCCCACCCCCAAAACCTGATGACATCTGGGGTTATCCCCAGCCGACACGTGGGTCCCCCTGAGGGAACTCCCAGCCCCTTCCCCTCCCTCACCCCTCTCATGACGTATGGTAATGCAAGATGGCGGCCTGGAAAAAATGCGGGAAATTCAAATTTATTGGAGGGAATATAACATTTTGTGTGTGTTCCATTAAGGTTCAGGGACAAACTGACCTAGTTCACAACACTGTCACCATAGACTTTTGTTGGCCCTCCCCTACTTCCCTCTCCCTCTTCCTCTCCCTCTCCCTCTCCCTCTTCTCTATCTGGAAATTGGTGGAAAAAGGATCAGTCTGAGCTAGGCTGCCAAATAGGATGGACACAGTCCTTATTATTTTGTATTCAGTGCAGTACACTGTTTAAGTAAACAATTTGACTTCCAGTTTAGTCAACAGCTGCTGGATGTGAAGAGCATATTTTCACTATTACTGTAACACTGCAGAGTTACTCCATCCAGACTAGTCAAGGGCATTATATAGGAAATAGTGACAGAACAGCAAATTATCACAGAAATACAGGAGAGTATGCTTAGACCAATCTACAAGTGAATAACTGCTGCTGGGAGAAACATATGGATGGGTAATAACAATATTATAACAGCGATCCACTGTCCCACTGCTTTTTCTTTCTTTCTAAACGTAGGGAAAAGACAACATCGATGTACTCTAATAATAAACAACACGGTTGATAGTGCGAACAATTTGAGCAATTTTACACTAATTTCAACACCAACCAATGATGTGACATCATGTTTCCCAATTTCAGTATCATAGCTAAAGCACCCCTTCTCCACTTTACGAGTATCATTGCGAGTGTAGATACATGACTGTGCAGTACGTCCATTCAATGTTAATTCTGGAGTACAAACATCATCAAAGTATATCAGACAACGATCTACATATTTCTAACACCCCGAGCATAGTGTGTAATTTATGCTGATGAGAGTCACAGAGTATTCTCGCTGTCTTAGGGTAAAATTAGACGGTGAATGACCCTCTCGCACTGTCATTGACCAGCCCACCCTGCAGTACCGCTACCGATTTAATCTGCATCCGACCAGAAATAGGTCTCTACATTCCATGTCTCGTGAATGAATGGAGCTTACCAAGTCCTCGCCCATCCAAGTGTACAATATTTCTCGAGATGCGCCCATGTCGAGGAGCTTAGCACTCCTTATCGATGTATAGTAACAGATATCAAAGTGTCGTGATGTAATAGCAGACGGTTAAGAAGAATAAGAAACGAATGATTTTTATGCGCGATGGAGCGCGAGCTAGACGGAGTTCGACGCATTTTTATGTAAATCAACCAAGCCATCAACTCTAAAGTATTGTACTAGAGTCTAGGATCGGTACCTGGAAGGTATCCGACCTATCAGTCGTATGGAATGTAGCGCTGTTAATATTCCAATGTAAGAAATATATTTCAAGCGGATGACATACATCCTTCTTCCTGGTTTCTCTACGATAAACTACGGTATCGATCCGTAGAACGAGAAAACTACTTCTTTAAAACACTGGCTATGTGTGATACATGCGCAATATAACTTTCCAGAGATGTATAGCGCCCACTGCTCACATCCGATTACAGCTCAGAAATTATACGATGCCTGTATCAGGTCTATATAAAATGATCGTTATTAGCGGGGGATACCTCCTACAAGGAAATAGATAAACGCATAGCAGCAGCGTCCGACATGTGAAAATTACGAGTCATTCCATCACTAACTCTGTAAACAGCCCATCTGCCAGGCAGATGCGTACACGGGGATTGCAGCACCTCACAAGCACCTATTTCTATCTTAGTAATGAAGTTGAAGTCTCGATATTACACCCAAGATGCGACAGGGGTGATGGAGTACATCGCATAAGTCAAAGATCATTTAGAGGAATGTGTCAAACGTCTTCACACATGAGATGGAAGTCGTCTGATGACCGACAAGTTTACCGTTAGCGATCGCAAGTAGACAGTGTTTTAAACCACATACAGAACCAGTGGCAGTATACGACAAGAACGCAGGCTATGTCACGCGACTGATGCATCCAGACAGAACAGTTGAAAAATTGACCTGCAGCAACTTCTCCTTCTCTAGACTGCATCAGTCAACCATTAAATCGTACCTCGTTACAGCTCCATCTCAATCGATCACCCCGTCCACTCTCTGTTATCCTTTAATGCAGACGCAAGTAAGTTTAGAGGTGAATGGTCCTGGGTATTCCTGAAAAGCATCAAATACAGTACTCAACTCGCATGTGTCATTGGTACCTCAATAGACATACAGTATAATGCTGCCTCAAAGGAAAAAAAATTGATTGCCTCCCTGATTCCCTTCATTTCGATGTTGACGTTTTCTCGGATTCCTCTTGTTGCCGCATACTTGTTCCCACGTACAAATTGTTCATCGCGAACCAGAAGATACGCAAGTACTTCCTCAATTTTCCATCATTTCGGTATATATTCGGTCAATTTATACTTATTTCCTCGTCATGTTTCGCAATTCTATCGATTTTATGTCAGATCTATCCTTGCGAATATGACATAATCTCTCGTTCTGTGTTCTAAAATTGCTTGTAAATGTAGCACAGCTGCCAACACCTAGCCCAAATGCACTGATCGAGAGGCGTAATATAGCACTGTACTCGACTGTATCCAGTCCCCTCTACATTCAGAGAGCGTTTGCTCTGTTTTCTGTATGTCTGAGTATATGCGAGCCTCGCTAGGCTATACCTTCTGGGGTGGATAGCACCGAAACAGTGATCGTGTACATGACTGCAATATGAGGAATCAGTCGAAACGAAACGTAGAGTTATCAGGTATTCCGTCAGTGTGAGAGACGAGTCTAAATGTAGAGGTCGTGACTCACCTTCAGGCTGTAGTTTGGAGACTCTACACAACGCGAGCAAACGCTTCCGGTTTCCTTATGTTGTAACTGTCTTTTATTTAAAATCAGCCGGTGTGGCATGTTATGGTATCCGCCATAAGAACATGATTTACCCTGTGCAATGTCTAGTTTTCTGCGAAAGGCCGTGGATCAGAACTTCTTAATGTCAGTTTAGAACCTGGCACAGTGTTTCGAACAACTAAACTAGACCAGAGGGAGCGTCATTTGCGATTTAGTATAGTCTGTGGGATACGATCATTCACCTAGAGTATAGGTGATCAAACTTTAAAGCGGCTTCTGCAGTGTATGTGTATTTAATAGCATAGTGCCACATAGGCAGCAGCAGTTTGAGGTGTAAATTCGATGAGGGACGGGGTATACCGTTAGGAATGCTTGGAGGGCTGCACGCTGCGCTATTCTGGGGAGCATTGCGAAATCCCAATCTCCGCGTTGTGGAGCCCCACTGCAGCTTTGTCATTGCATGAGCAATGGTGCATAGGTGAGTTCTATATCTGATAAGTTAGTGGAGCTTCTATAGTTCTTAATTTTTCTCTGTTTTGGGGTAGAGAATAACGATGATAGATTTGAATGGAGGCGGATCTGTAGTAATTGTATGTAGTTTGGGGACGCACCACTACGCGCGCATTTCCACCGAATGGTCAAAATATGCTCCTGTCGCACTAACTCAGGTCTCTCTATTTCTACACGGGTTGCAGAAGGTGGCGGATATGGTTTTCTCCGACTTCTGCTCAATTCCGACCTAAAATGGAACGATCACATGCGCAAAGCTGTAGAAATGGGAGCAGTTGCAAGATGCTTAGGGACTGACTAAAACCAGGTTGTAATTTTACTGTAGCAGACAGGTTCGAGGAAGGTGACCCGTTGCGACATATGAGAGAGCCAGAAATATGATTCACTTGTATCCGTGATCCAGTACAGGTATGCGGTTGAATGGGAGGACTTGATTCCAAATCGCAGACAGCATTTCTAATTTCTAGCGGATAGCGTAACACTAAAGATCTGAAAAGCTAGTGTACATTTCTTACGACCTCAATAATCATGTGATTTACTGATGTTTGCGATCCTTACCTGTCATCGCGTATAGCTCAGTGGATATATAGCAGAACCTCTGACGTGGTATCGAGACAGAATACGTTACACATACTGGATAAATATCTAGCAGTGTGAGGGTGTCGCAAATACCTGTTTCATACAGCATTCCTTAGCTGAACAACTTTCAGCGATTTTATCACGAGGTTGCGTCGTGGCCTACGTGTAAGCGTACTGATGGTCCGATAATATACACTCCAGTGATCACCGTCTCGGTATTTATCCGGATAGAAAAACCATCTCATTCAAAGGTAATGTCATACCTCGATTTATAAAGCTGGTATAGCTTTTCACATGGATACTTGTGTGCACCTGTAGAACCATGACCGCTTGTGACAGTAACATACAGTAGTTGTTGGGATTGAGTTTATTTAACATCTGGCCTATTACATCTCTCTTTCTAGGACACGGTGCTGGCACTCGCAAGAAAAACTTATGAGACATGTCCACCCATGGTTGATTTCCTCTCAGTATTATTTCGTATCGCCAGCAATCAGTTATTGACAGAGTATTATACTTAGTAGTAGGGGGTGCGTGATAGGTTCTTGTTGAGCATCAGGCTTATAAAGTATGTATTTGTGCAAAGGAAATGACTATGTCCATTCGTAAGCAAGGTATGAATTTGACGTGGAGTACTGTGATAACATGGGAAGAGTATGTGAAACCATAAGAGTGGTACTAGTATTTCTATTTCCAGAGCCACAGCCGTCAGCAGAGTGTATTTCCGATACTTCGCTCATTGTCGAATGTCATTCAACTGTGATCGTAACATTTAGTTGTAAGTACAGGGGTAATATATATATGTGACAGATTTCTGGGGATAAACATTCTACCTGTGCGTGTTCGACCTGCAGCGCTGGTAACCTGTGCGGGGGTGCTTCACATTTCCTGTTTATGGTAGGATCTGTCAGACTGGAGATACCTGTTGGAGTGTAGGAATGTAGATGAATTAACCGTGTTGTACTCTAGACGACCGAATAGCGAACTAATACTTAGTATGTGTTGGACAGTTTCGCGATTCTGTGGAAATTTGAGATGATTAAATATGGAGGTACGTTTGCACTGGATTGCTATTCCCTCTCATGCAGTTTGTTTGGTTGCCTGCTTCTGCACATTTCACGCCTTTATTTAGTTGAGAGAAGATCGATTGTGGTGTGTGCATGTAGTGTGTGGAAGACATGTTTGCCGGTTCTCTAGACATGAGAAACACTTTAGTTGACCTTGCAAATTATAGGGATGATCTGGAATCTACTACCTCACCGACACTGGTATTCGAGAGTGGAAATATCAGTTTTCTCTATTTGTTTCGAGTTGCCGAGTAAATGTCTTCGCATACGTGACAAGTTTCTAGGTAGTCAGTGGTTTACAGCACCCCCCCCCCCCCCCCCCCCCAGCTAAAGATTAAGGTTTGTAGAGAAATAATTTCCAGTCTATATCTTGGGAATTACGTTGCATGAGCAATTGATAGGACGCTACCCAGTGCTTGATATCGAGAAGTACTGCGAAAATGGTATAATATTATGGCGAACCATGTGAAAATACTTGTGTTCTTGTAATCCCCGAGTCTGGTGATATGTGTAGAAAAACGAGCAAGCAAGGAATCAGGTTTGGACCAGAAACAGTAACGTGTTTGTGCTGAGTGGAAACGAGCCCGAATTTGTAGAACAGTTCTGAGAGCGACTTTGGTCTGCTGAGGGTGCTCTGGTCGCATACTGGGGGTGGATGACTTGTGATCATTGGCTGTGGGAAAATATCTAGTGCTGTGAGGAGTATATATGGTACTATCCGTCTTCACGGTATATGTATGAATGATGTGAAAGGGATGATTTTCTTTGGTGCAGGATGCGAATTGTATGTTTACTACATCGACACTGTACGTGGTGATATACTGCTGGGTTGGAGATCGGTTTCGTGCACTAATATTCAAGCTCCTGTCCTTGGTAGGAGAGCAGTGTAATTGAGTAGGAGTCTTTCTGTACTTGACGACATGTATAGTAGTTTGTAAGAATTAATTGCCAGTGAAATATGGCGATCTGTGTAAAATAACTGCTGAAAGTCTCGTCTGCAGAAGGAAAGAAGGCAGATGGTGCTTTGATACCGGCGGCATCAGTAATTCGGCAGGTAAATTCCATAAGAGCCAATCATAATGCTCGATTCATTCATATCCTTTGTGCTGGGCTATAGGAGCCTCTACATAGCGGAGGGAACGTTTGTGAGTGTTGGAAGCATGAAGCGTAACACATTATGGACTGGATACCACGTTAGGTCCGTGAGAAAGGCTGCATTCGACGTTATTCTGCGCTATTTTCGTAAACAGGTTCTGTTAGGGCAAGAATTTCTGTGTATACAAGCTGAGACATTAAGAAAGCGAGTGTTAACTGTTGCTGGAACACTATACAATTTCCGCGAGATCGACTCAGTTCTCATTTTTACATAGACATGTGATATCAGTATAAGATTGAGAACCTTGTCAGATGCGCTTGCAACGGTTTGTAGCTATGCGCGCACACTTTGTGGCGTTGCGTCAGTCACTCTGGGCAGTTAAGCACGGTTAGATGTGTCTCTCATGTTGCACTAGGAACAATGCACCCTGTGCCACTCTATCATCAATGGTAAAGACACATGCTGCCCAGAGGCATCTTGCGTAAGATATTGGCGTGAGTGAGCCTTGGAGTTCTGTGATGTCAGTGTAATACTGACTCTATACTCGGAAATAGAAACAACTTTCACCTGCATCTGGTGGCGGCTCGTGGCAGTGATGGTGTGTGTACCCCTGGAGCAACTGCACTCCCGCCCGGTCACGTCAGCAATGGTGTCTAGGTGAACACGTATTTCGAGAGGGATTTCTCAGGTATCAAGTATGAAAGGGATGTCGTCGCCTGATGCTTGTGGGTAGCTGTGTGTGTTTTGACAGCTGATGGATGCGTTACTGTGCTGGGGCTGCCTGTAGCCTCTTGTGCTGCCTAGTGAACAGGTGGTGGCAGAGGGTGCTTGAGCGCATTGATTTTGTGTCTATTGCATTATTTTGCGAGCAGGTCTGTAGGCTGTACTATGTGTTATTTGGACAGTTTACGAGATGATTTCGTGTCTGCACATCAGTGTACTGCATTATTTAGGAGGAGTTTGCATGTCTGTGCTGAAATTATTTCGGTAAATTAGGAGCTGTTTGTGTGTTTGGAGAGCGTTATGTATAAGTAGTTTACAGGTCTGCAGACTGTGTATTGTGACCCCAAGCACATCAGGGCGAGTGTTTTGTGTCAGTGTGATAAATATACCTATCTCTAAATAAAATGTTCCAAAGTAAAAAGAGTACACCTTTTCCTTACTCTCCCCAGCAGCCCAGGGAAGGCTGAGTCCTGTTCGCGCCATTTTCCCCCTCCAGATCACCATCTTGGATTATGTCACAGGAGGGATGACAGGACGCTCTGGTGGCAGTACTATGTACTAGGTCAGCTGGACTCTAGACCTTGTGGTGGAGAGGCTGCCTGCAAAATAAAGACTCATGTCCAGCATAGGCAGAGTCCTTTTCCCACCATTTCCCCCTACCATCTTGGATTACATCGTGAAATGGACGACAGCGCTCTCAGGTGGGAGTACTGTGTACTAGATCTAGACTTTGTGGTGTACACACTGTTTGCAGCCATCGTGGATAACGGTACTTGCATCATCAGCTGACATTATAGCTTCCATCTTGGATTATGTCATGGAATGGATGACAGCGCCCTCTGGTGGTGGTACTGTGTACTAGGTCAGTTGGAGTGCGGACCTCCTGGTGAACACACTGGATGGTGGTGCTGTCTCTAATTGTTTAAATAAAGACTGGTGCATGATTTCGACAGTTGGCGATTAACAAGCATGTTTGCAGAGTCTTTTAGATGGATTATTATTTTGACAATTTATGAGTTGTTTGTCTCTTTGGACGTAAATGCATTGCATTATTTACGAGTGGTTTGCATGTCTGTAGGCTGTACAATGCGTTATTTTGAGAGTTTACAATTAGCAAGCTTGTGTGTAGGGTGTCATACATGAGTTATTTAGGAGCAGTTTGCAGGTCTGTATGCTGTGTGACATGTCAGAGCGTGTGTTCTGTATCACTGTGATAAATATACTCCATCCCTAAATAAATTGTTCCAAAATAAATAAAGTACACTCCTTCCTCTGTCCAGCAGCCCAGTGAAGGCTGAGTCCTTTTCCCACCAGTCCCTAGGAGGAGGTGGCAGGTGGGTGACTTAGGTTAGTGGAGGTAGCCCAATTGTCCTTTCTTTCTCACCATTTTCTTATCTTAGTAGAGATACGCAAATTGACCTTTCTTTACCACCAAAACTCAAACTTGGCGTCAGTTCCCAGGAAGAGATGGTGGTCGGATGACCTAAGTTAGTGGAGGTAGTCCAAGTGACCTATCTTCCCACGATTTTCTTAGGTTAGTAGAGATAACTGTGGTGTGATGCATTATTCTGTTGGAATTTGAGCTTCACGCCATTTTTCTGGGGGAGGGGAGTGGGGTTAGGTTATTGGAGGTAGCCCGATTGACCTGTCTTCCCACCAAAATTCAAACTTCCCGCCAAAAGCCGCCATCTTAGATGACATCACAGCCGCCACCTTGGATGATGTCATCGCCGCCATCTTGGATGACGTCATCGCCTCCATCTTGGATATTGGTACTTTGGGATTGTGTCCCCCTTGCCCCAATACTTTCGTGTTCCAGTCGCCACCTATAAACGCCGTGCCATTTGATGCTAAGATACGATGGACTAGTGCTATGAGCTACACTGCAGACTAGACTGTCTAGACTGAAACCATTGTTGTCTCCAGATCCCGTTGGGTGGGTAGGTCAAGATGTCATTGAGTTATTGTACGATAAAATTCAGCTGTTGAGCCATCAATGTGTGCCTGTCTGTCAGAGCAGTAATGCACCATATTTCGAAGTTTGAAAGTTTGATTTGGCTGTAGATGAGTCTCTGACAAGAGGAATACATCGATCTTGTGTCGGCCAATGAAATATTGCAGATTATGTTTGTTATCGCGAACTCCAGAAGTATTCCATAGACAGATGCGAAGATCCTTTGTATGTGTGGCTATGACATTAGTCTGAGCCCTCAAGCTGAGCCAATGCTTCCACCTGTATAACTATCTTACATAGCTTGTCTTTAGCTGTCATCTTCTTTTCCCCAGCTGTGATGAGTTTGTGTTGAATATTCTGGCTGCTAAGAAATTTGAGAACAGTTGTCAGCTCCATTAGCGCGACATCCACATCCTTGCCTCGAACTGCCCTCATTTTTGAATGGTATTTGTTACACTGTAGTCCCTGCAGTGGTTAAGTAAACAATCATCCCTCCCATGTTGTGGTTGCAGTCCACATCTGGTCCTGTGGTGGCGGACCGGCGGCCGTTTGATCAGCCAGGTGAACCGTGTCAGCCATTATAAATTTCACACTATCGGGAACCCCTTTGTGGTTCTGCAGGACGTGAGCCTAATGGGCGAAGCCTCTTGAGAACTTTCTGAAATTCGCTACAGCCCTTCCAAGAAGCTGCATGTGGGGCCTGGAAACCTGCACGTTTAGGAGTTGACCTTGGAGGTAGAGTGCATTCAGTACTGGGGTGCATGGCCCCACATTTAAACAAGTATGCCGGTAGCCGACAATAATTAGATGTGTGTGTCATACATCAACAATGTTTACACGTGGACAGTTCTTTGTGGGAGTGGTAATCCTTCACCTGCACTTTCGTCAACAGAACATAGCGGATTCCATAGATGGTATCAGATATATCCCCCTTTGGTAGTGTCACAGCTGTGACTGGTGATTTCCGTGCTTCTTACGTTTGAACTGGTGTACATCACTTATGGTAAAGCCTTGCTCTTGTGGGTCTTTGTGCACTTCCATCATAGTAGCTGAAGGTGGTAAATCTTTGACCACCACCTTCATATCCCTGCTGGTGACATCCTGGTAAGAGTGAAATTGTAATGGTTGATTCTTGCAAAAGTCGAGCACCTTCTGGTAATTCTTGAGGGTGTTATCGTAGAATTTTACACCACGTCCTATGTATGCAGCTTTTAAACCACCAGAAATATGTTCCTTATGGTCGCGACACAGCTTAACATGTTTGGCACAGTTGTAAATCACTGTAGGTAGTATCTTCGTCGCGTTTGGGATGAATGGAGGTGAGGGTGGCGGGTCGCTAGTTGTAGGCTCCTACGCCGACTCTCCAGCTTAGGTGTCATATTTGTTTCTAATGACAAGCATTGGTTGCACAGCTCGTCTTCCTGTGGTGAACAGACTGAAATGCCTCATTAGCCACAGTGTCAACAAAAGTTTGGCAATCCATAAAGCCACCATCTGTATTTGTTTCTTACAAGAACCTGTTGCTGTCGCTCCATGGAGTCCATGGAGTTCAACAACGATAATTCCCCAGGATCATCGTCTGTGTCCTCCTGCAGCAGTTGTTTGATATGACGTACCTATTCTAAAGCTTCTTTGCGATTAGATCAGTGATCTTCACACTTCTCCTCCCGGTGTTTGGCCTTTGTGTCTGGTATAGATCTAGCCTTCATGCTTTGTTTCGTGGTGTCATGCTGCAGTTGCGATACATTGTCACCCACTGTAGTGTCCGATATGATGGCTGTGATGTGAGTCATGTCGTCATAAAATGGGGAACCAATAACAGCCTACAATCGCCTTCACACTTCCGCCAATGCGTCCACAAGAAAGACAGTTGATCAGGCACTTCCATGAAATCGTTTGCAAGCACACCAAAAACATTATAACTGACTAAAGACGTACACTTTGGTAAGAACTCTATGATACTATCGAAAACTCTGCTTGACACCACTTCTTTTTTTTCCTTTTTGCATTTCAATTCCGCACTTGGGGCTGGCTGGCAGCAGCATAGGCGCTGCTCTTCAGCCGAAAGACAGTAAGTACATAACAGGGAGACATTTAAAACAACATAAATGAGAAAATATCTCGGATCCTAGATGTAAAAAGGTGGAACATTCTGGAAGAGAGCGTAGGAAAGGGGATGACTGTAAAAATGGGCATAGAAATCTAAAAAAGAATATTACACGAAAAACCACACTCTATAACGATTAGGACACAAGGCAAAGTACAGCCAGAGGATAAAGTCAAGCACGCAGTTAAAACCACAGCACTTGACATCACTGTAGATGCTCACCGAACGTAACACTGAAATAGCACACTGATGACAAAGAACAACCTGGGAGGATCTGCGAGCGCTACGGTTGCAGGTTCGAATCCTGCCTTGGGCATGGATGTGTGTGATGTCCTTAGGTTAGTTAGGTTTAAGTAGTTCTCAGTTCTAGGGGACTGATGACCTCAAAAGTTAAGTCCCATAGTGCTCAGAACCATTTGAACAATTTTTTGGAGGAGTAGGGATACGAGGGAGAAGGGAAGAAAGGGGGAAGGAAAGGTGCTAGAGTGGGAGAGAGAAAGGGAGACGGTACGGAGGTGCTCCAGAGGGGGCCAGGGAGGGAAAGACAGTGGAGGAAAACAGCAGAGGAGAGAGTGCAGAGACTCAAGAGGGGGGATAAGGAGGAGAAACCGTTCTGTGAGAAGGAATGGAGGGGAAGGGGGCCCTTGGGAGGGGAGGGGACAAGGCCAGGCCACAGTTGACAGGAAGCGTAGACGTCATGGCGAAGTTCATCGTCCAGGAGGGGGATGTACTGGAAATTGTCCTGATGAAGGGAGGGAGGGTGTGGAGGTGGAATGTAACAGGGATACGGTGATAGAGGCACGGCAATGGGCAGAGATTGGAGAGGAAGGAGACACATGGGGGTGGGGGGATCAAGCCTGCAAACAGTGTAAAGGATGCAGATAAGTTGGAGAAAAAGGAGGAGGTGGGGGAAGGGGATAAGATCGTACAGGAGCTGTGTGGAGGACAGAAGGCGTATATTGAAGGCCAGGCAGAGTGCATGGCATTCAAAGATTTGGAGGGCCTTATAAAAGCGGGGGGTGGGGGGTGGGGGGGTGAGGGTGGGATGCAGAGATCCAGCAATGCTGGCATAACAGAGGACAGGAGGTATGAGGGATTTATAGATGTGGAGGATGGTGGAAGGATGCAATTTCTATGTCCAGCTGGATAGGAGTTTCAGGAGGCAGAGGCGGGTATGGGCTTCTGCTGGATAGCTTGACAGCACTTCTTTTTTTTTTTCTTTATTGAATTTCAATGTCCCATATGGTGCTGACGTTCATGGATTCTCCACTGGATTCCTGGTTTCCTGCCAGCTGTGACTCTTCTCATAACTGAGTCAGGAACAAGCAGAAAAAACGTTGGTGACAAAATACAGTCACATGATCTGTCAAGACCCATGTTACTTTGTGGCAGTTGCGATGAGGAAACAGTGTACTTCTAATGACTGGGTCATGCTCAGCACTGAAAAATAGATCACATACCCGTAAACCATATATTTTGACACTCTATGCTAAATGTCAGAAATAAGAAAGGAGAGGATGTTGGAAATGAGCATCACCTTGTTTCGACTGAGTTCAGGTTGAGGAAAAGGATGTGGCAAGATTTTTTCCTGGTTACCAAGAATCTTCCACCAGCCATATTAAGAGACTGTGCCTGCTGTCACCCAATCACAGAGAGGAAATAGAAAGGAAAGGATTTTAAAATGGATGTTGTGAAACAAACTTTGTTTGGACCCTCGGTGGAGACTCGCCCAACTTGGGAGATCCTGCAAGCAGTTACCCCACGCAGACTGTATTTAGTTAAAGTAGTGTCTTCTGAATCATAAGTGTACATAATGGTAACGAATAGGTTTGTTAACCATGGTTTGAACAATTACAACAGAAGTTTGTGACTATGATCAAACTGGTTTAGTGCACTGACCTTTGTATCAATTAACCCAAATGAGCAGTTGAATTAATATCTTTAGTAATGGACCAGTTTGTGTGAATGACAGAATTGCGATTTATAAGTGGAGTACGTTTTTCTTCAACCTTTTACGGACAGTATAAACCTAAAATAATGAAATTTAATTTCCAATTTTTTTTCATTTCATAATCTCCCTGTAATATGGCACTGTACTTTAATATTTTATCAGTTACCATATTTGTTTATGGCACACAAGACACTCCTAGATACAAATATGATGAACAGATGTAAGCCTCTCAGCAAATGAATTATCCAGTGGCTGAAACTGGTACATTACAAAGATTATTTCTGGGAGCACCTCTGCGTAGCCAGCTCAGGTGAAACATAGCTCCAGCTATTTTGTAATAACTACCACGCTGCAAGGTAAAACCTCTTCTGCAGCTGTGCGAATTTGGTGATATTTTTATGACAGCTGGCATCCACGTAACTGGGCTAGTTGGTTAATCTGCCAGACGCAATCGAAGGGAGGCACCAAGTTTAATTATCAGCTCAAAAAAAGTTAGGCAGCAACTGTAAAACTTGATGATCATGTTAGCCTTCTCTATATATCGACCCTTCAATATGACACACTTTTTCCAATGATGGGTGACTTCCTGGCGACATTCCACCTCGAAACTCACCTCGTCGTCATTCTGACCTGCCAGATAATGATTTCGTCATCAGAGGAACGAGGAAGAAGCCACTGGGTGTCATGTCAGAAGAACATGGGCTCTAGAAACTACCTCAAAGAAGCAGCATGTGCGACTGTGTCCTGCGGAAAATGAACTGGGTCGTTGTGGATCAAAACCACCTACAGCAGTCTGCTAAATCTACTTACACACTCCTGAAACCACCGTTAGTGGGGAGGATTGCGTGCCTCAGTGATACCGATAGTCGTACCGTACATTCAAACACAACGGAGGGGTATCTGTTGAGAGGCCAGACAAACGAGTGATTCCTGAAGAGGGGCAGCAGCCTTTACAGTGGTTGATGGGGCAACAGTCTGGATGATTGACTGATCTGGCCTTATAACATTAACTAAAACGACCTTGCTGTGCTGGTACTACGAACGGCTGAAAGCAATGGGAAACTACAGCTGTAATTTCTCTTGGGAGCATGCAGCTCTACTGTATGGTTAAATTATGATGGCATCCTCTTGGGTAAAATATTCCGGAGGTAAAATACTCTCCCATTCGGATCTCCAGCGGGTAATACTCTGGAGGATGTCGTTATCAGGAGAAACAAAACTGGCGTCCTATGGATTGGAGTGCGGAATATCAGATCGCTTAATCGGGCAGATAGATCAGAAAATTTAAAAAGGGAAATGGGTAGGTTAAAGCTAGATGTAGTGGGAATTAGTGAAGTTCGGTAGCAGGAGGAACAGGATTTTTGTTCAGGTGAATACAGAGTTATACAGTATATACAAAATCAATTAGGGGTAATGCAAGAGTAAGTTTAATAATGAATAACAAAACAGGAACACAGTTAAACTACTATGAACAGCATAGTGAACGCATTATTGTAGGCAAGATAGATCTGAAACTCACACTCACCACAATAGTACAAGTTTATATGCCAACTAGCTTCGCAGATGAGGAGGAGATAGAGGAAATGTTTGATGACATAAAAGAAATTATTCAGATAGTAAGGGAGACGAAATCTAAATAGTCATGGGGACTGGAATTCGATAGTAGGAAAAGGAAGTGTGGCAAAAGAAGTAGGTGAATATGAACTGGGGCAAAGGAACAAAAGAGGAAGCTCTCTGGCAGAATTTTGCACAGATCATAATTTAATCATAGCTAACACGTGGTTTAAGAATCATGAAAGAAGGCTGTATACGTGGAAGAGACCTGGAAGGTTTCATGTTGGTTATATAATGGTAAGGCAGAGATTTCGAAACCAGGTTTTAAATTGTAAGACATTTCCAGGCGCAGATGTGCACCCTGACCACAATTATGAATTGCAGATTAAATGACTCTGAGCACTATGCGACTTAACTTCTGAGGTCATCAGTCGCCTAGAACTTAGAACTAATTAAACCTAACTAACCTAAGGACATCACACACATCCATGCCCGAGGCAGGATTCGAACCTGCGACCGTAGCGGTCACGCGGTTCCAGACTCAAGCGCCTAGAACCCCATGGCCACACTGGTCGGCTGCAGATTAATTCAGGAGAAACTGCAAGGAGGTGATAATTTAAGGAGATAGGACCTTGATAAACTGAAAGAACCAGAGATTTTAGAGAGTTTCCGAGTGAGCATTAGGAAACGACTGACAAGAATGGGGGAAAGGAATACAGTAGAAGAAGATTGGGTAGCTTTGAGAGACGAAATAGTGAAGGCAGCAGAGGAACAAGTAGATAAAAAGACTAGGGCTAGTAGAAATCCTTGGGTAGCACAAGAAGTATTGAATTTAATCGATGAAATGAGAAAATATAAAAATTCAATGAACGAGGCAGGCGGAAGGTAATAAAAACATCTAAAAATGACATCAACAGAAAGTGTAAAATGGCTAAGCAGGAATGGCTAAAGGACAATTGTAAGGATGTAGAAGCATATATCACAAGGGGTGCGATAGATACTGCCTACAGGGAAATTAAAGAGGCCATTGGGGAAAAGAGAAGCAGTTGTATGAATATCAAGAGCTCAGGTGGTAAACCAGTCCTACGCAAAGAAGGGAATGCAGACTGGTGGAAGGGGTATATAGAGAGTCTATACAAGGGAGATGTACTTGAGGGCAATATTATGGAAGTGGAAGACATCATAGATGAAGATGAGAAGAGAGATATGATACTGCACAAAGAATATGTCAAAGCACTGAAAGACTTAAGTCGAAATAAGGCACCGGGGGTAGACACTTTCTGTTAGAGCTACTGATAGCTTTGGGAGAGCCAGCCTTGACGAAACTCTTCCATCTGGTGAGCAAGATGCATGGGACAGGCGAAATACCCGCAGAATTCAAGAAGAACATAGTAATTCCAAATCCAAAGAAATCAGGTGCTGACAGGCGTGAAAATTACAGAACTATCAGTTTAATAAGTCACGGTTGCAAAATACTAACACGAATAAGAAGAATGGAAAAACTGGTAGAAGTCGACCTCGGGAAAGATCAGCTTGGATTCAAGAGAAATGTAGGAATATGCGCGGGAATACTGACCCTGTGACTTCTTATAGGAGAAAGGAAAGATAAACCTACGTTTTTAGCATTTGTAGACTTAGAGAAAGCTTTTGACATTATTGACTGGAATACTCTCTTTCAAATTCTGAAGGTTACAGGGGTAAAATACAGGGAGCGAAAGGCTATTTACAATTTGCACAGAAACCAGATGGCAGTTATAAGAGTGAAGGGCATGAAAGGGAAGCAGTGGTTGAGAAGGGAGTGAGGCATGGTTGTAGCCTACCACCGATGTTATTGAGCAAGCAGTAAAGGAAACAAAAGAACAATTTAGAATAGGAATTAAAGTCCAGGAAGAAGAAATAAAAACTTTGAGGTTCACTGATGACAGCAAATGACTTGGAGGAACAGTTGAATGGAATGGACATTGTCTTGAAAGGAGGATATAAGATGAACATCAACAGAAGGAAAACCAGGATAATGGAATGTAATCGAATTAAATCAGGTGATGCTGAAGGATTTAGATTATGAAATGAGACACTTAAAGTAGTAGATGAGTTTTACTACTTGGGAAACAAAATAACTGATGATGGGCGAAGTAGGGAGGCTATAAAATGTAGACTGGGAATGGCAAGAAAAGCACTTCTGAAGAAGAGAAATTTGTTAACATCGAGTATAGGTTTAAGTGTCAGGAAGTCTTTTCTGAAAGTATTTGTATGGAGTGTATCCATCTGTGGAAGTGAAACATGGACGATAAACAGTTTAGACAAGAAGAGAATAGAAACTATTGAGATGCTGCAGAAGAATGCTGAAGATTAGATAGGTAGATCACGTGACTAACGGGGAGGTACTGAATGGAATAGGAGAAAAAAGTAATCTGTGGTACAACCTGACTAGAAGAAGGAATCGGTCGGTAGGACACATTCTGAGACATCAAGGGATCGCAAATTTAGTACTGGAGGGAAGTGTAGTTGTAAAAATCATAGAGGGAGACAAAGAAGTGAATACAGTAAGCAGATTCAGAAGGATGTAGGTTGCAGTAGTTACTCGGAGATGAAGAGGCTTGCACAGAATGGAGTAGTATGGAGAGGTGCATCAGACAAGTCTTTGGACTGAAGACCACAACAGGGCAACAACAACATTATTACATCGTACACAATACTACTTACCATTACCACAACTACTTCTACTACAAATAAAAACTACATCTACCAGCAAATATATGTCTACTGCTGCTATCGTGTCTGTCACATTCCACAGTGCACTCCATTGCTTCCCGGTCCATTGGCAAACCCCGCTAGTTGCTTGGGCGCTGTGGAGGGTGCTGTGGTTGCATCTGCCTTTTCCGTAGTTTGTCGGCTCCCTGGTTGATGGAGACGACTTCCCTGTTCTGAGGGAGCATTGTTGTTGCCGATGAGGATCGCAGCTACACGCCGGCCTGCTTCAGCTCGGTACCAGTTCCTTCGGTGGCGAGACACGGACAACGACTGCGTTTCTATTCTGGTGTTGTTGCGATCTCCGGGCATGTGGTGTTAGTTGTACGCCTGCCGCAACTGTTCATATCAGCTGTCTTCGTTATGTTGCTTCTGGATCCCCAGTCACAATACCTGATAGAGCACTAGGTGGGGATTGATTGATAAGATATCGCGCTACCTAAACCTTTCTTGAAATAGCGTCGGCAATATTGACCAACATCAGTCATTCTGTCTTGCAACGCAGTATCTGCTCGACATCGAGTCTTTTGTGTCGATTCAGTGTTGCTGATCAATACCAGCAGCATCGGCATACAGTGGATATCCCCAGGCTGTGCGTTGCGAACTGTCTTTTTTGACACAGGGACACTCGGAGGTTTGTCTTCGACCAGTTCGATGCCAGTATGCAGGCTAAGGTCCATGACCCGTCAAGAAATGTCTCAGTCCTCTTGTAGGATTTAGGTGCCACATTCCCAGTTCCTTTTTTAAAGTATTTTTGGGAGAAAACCACAGGTACGTCTCACTGTTTGGGCATCATCCCATCTTTTCTGCCGTAGGTGGAGGATCCGATTGTGAATTTGCTGCTTGCTTGAGGCCCGTTTCCTATCAAATCCAGCGAATGAGGGAAGATAGTCACGGACGCCGACGGCGTCCTTTTCAAAGGAACGATCCCAACATTTGCCTTAAGCATTTCAGAGAAACCACTCAAAACCGCTGTATTCCCAAATTATGGTTATGAATACCACGCTACTCTGTCGGTGTCGTCGGAGGAATCAGTTATTTAGATGTGTCATCGCTGGAAAACGTGAAAAATAGGGACATTTACCATTGGCTCATAAAATTCTGATTAAAAAGAATGCAAGACATAATTATCGATAAATGGCGTTCAGCACTGTTAAATGAACGATGGGAACCTCAGTGTAAGCGTGACAGGACCAAAATTGACTTAAATTTTCATGAATTATTTGTATGAACGTTTGATGTACAGTGCAACAACGGTTTCGTTGCAATTTTTCTTTTTGAAAGTAAGAGTCATCATAGAAAAGAAAAGGGCATTGTGAAATATTGCATACTCATGCATAATTTCCAATGACTAGGACTCAGAATGTCGTTATGGTGCAGTGTTGCCACCGCCAACTGTTCTAACGACAGGAAAGGTTCGCAGTTGTGCTAAAATTAACGGAAAAACAGAGATTAAGCAAAGCTGAAGTGCGCTTTCAGCTTTCGTCCTAATTGCACTCTCAACTGATGTCAGCATTGAACATCAAAGTAAATCGCGAAATGTTAGATAGTCAATTAGAACCCGTAACCAACAGACAGATTATATCTCGAATTTCTTCTTTCGATGCAACGTGCTCCGCACTAGCTGGAGCAACGACGGATGATCTCCGACGGAATGTGAAAGGACCGCAATGGAATGGGACGAGAGCGTTCCTTTGCATAGCAAAATAATTAATACCCTCTTCCACACACTTTACAGTGATTTTCAGAGAAAATATATATCAGTTGCCCCACCCCTTTCAAAACATTTTTATACGAATGTAGAGCTCCAGTATGGCAAACGGATTGCTGCTGTGATAGACTTATACCACTGGCCAAAAGAAAAAGGGAAGAGAACATACAGCGCGTATGAAAGTATATAGGCAGTAATATTTATCTCATAACGGCAGTACGTGCAGTAAATAATAGCACAAAGAATCATCTATTGCCAGCTTTACAACAGCTTGCGAAGGAAACTTACATACGAACAGCGTTAGTTAGAACCAACGGCTTTCACAGATGTTTTAATAATCGATGACACAGCTTTATCTGAAAAAATGGATGAAATTAAGTTAGATGGGGCCAAGGCGCCAGTTATCATCAACAGAATCAGTCGTTTGACATTGAATGATAGATACAGACGTCTTCTAGGCTTTTCCATGAAGGGGCCAATATATTTATCATTGAAACTTCCTGGCAGATTAAAACTGTGTGCCGGAACGAGACTCGAACTCGGGACCTTTGCCTTTCGGGGGCAAGTGCTCTACCAACTGAGCTAACCAACCACGACTCATGACTCCTCCTCACAGCTTTACTTCTGCCAGTACCTCGTCTCCTACCTTCCAAAACAATTTACCATTGTTTTCCATGTGTATTCATATGACTCTTCTGATTTTGTATGTGTCACTGGTATTGTAGTCAAGCGCTACTATGTTTTTTTGCGTTGTGTACAGTGTGTTACTTTAGAGCCAGAAAGCATTGTTGGTAAATATACACGATACAGCCGCATTAATGTGACGACCCACTACGTTCGACGTCGTCATGCAATAACCACTCATAGATGGAAGCTGGCAGCACTGACAGTAAATGGTACATAAAAAGCGTGTCTGGTGGAGCGCGGAAAACAGTCAAATCGTTGTCGTGGTGGAGAAAGGAAGCGCTTTGTCTTGCGTCCTAAAGGGAATGATTCTTGACTTGCAGGCCAAGGGTGGAAGCATTCTCGAAACGCCTAAGCTTGTAAACCGTTCAATGCCACCATAGTTAAGCTCTGATCACCCACATGAACCAAGCAGCTACCAACACTGTTTACTCAACAACCGTTCAGCGAATGTTGCTGCATATAGGCCCCTGCCATGAGGTCCCTGGTTCAAGTACTCATGCTGTTCATTGGCTATGTGACCTTTTCAGTTGAACAACGTTTGACGCTCCATTGGACAGATGGCCGTTGGCGTGTACGGCATGAAACGTCTAGAAGCAAACAAAGAGAGAGCGCTGTGGTGTATGGAATGTTTTCGTGGCATTACCTGGATGATCTCGTCATTCTGGAAGGCACAGTGGATGAACACGCGTATACATCTATCCTTGGGGACCATGTCCACCCCTACATACAGTTTTTTCTTCCTCGGTACGATGGCATCTATCAGCAGGACAATGCAACTTGTCACACAGCTTACAGGGCACATTCGTGGTTCGAAGAGCACCAGAATGAGTTTATCCATACTTCTGCTGCCATCAAACACTCTGGAGCGCATGTAGCTCAGTGATAGATATTTTGGAATAACCCTATTCATCCAGACGTACGAAATATCGATTTCGCCAATAATTCGCTGCAGCTATCGCTAATACAGATAATTTCCAAGAAACGATGCACAGCGATGTCGCGGCCTCACTGCAAGCAATGTATATCGAAAAGTCAACTCTCGATGCGGGAAATGCAAATTTTGTTTTCCACTTTCACAACGGAACGTTGTATGAGAGTAGCAGAATGTCGCATGAGAGTAAATATTTCAGTTTTTATATTTTTATGACTGACGAGTATCTGGTAAATCTCTCTTCTGTGAGATTTTTTCCAATTTCCCTAAAAGATGTGTCAAAAGTATGTCGTGGGTATGGGGAAAAGGAATGTTACCTACGCCAGACAAGGTGTTGTATACAACGACAATGAACCTGACGAGTAAAGTAAGCGATATTATTTTTTTAAATAAATTTCTGTGAGTGAAAAAAGTGTTGTTACCCTCTCCTTTTGAGTGACTTTCTGTTATCATTACATTCGTCTTTTGTTGCCTCTCTTACGAACATCTCGAGAGTAGAGCGTTCGATGCATACCGCTTGTATTGATGCCGCGATTTCGATGTGCACTTTTTCCTGACAATTCGTTGTACTGTACCACGAAAGAACCCTCTGTTGAACAGCTCAATTTCTGTTCGAGAAGCTATGAAACAATTAGCGGTGGCATAATTTTAAGCATGTCTGTGGTAACATCTAGAAAGTAACGAGTCAGCGCAACGTGCTTTCGGTTCAGTGATCCATATCTGTGACGAGCAACAAAGATTAATATTTGAATGCTAATATTTCGTTACACGCATCGTTGGAGACAAGAGCGCGCATTTCGATAGCTGATAGGTGCCTGGCTGCAGAGAGTAGGACAAATCGAGATTTGAAGAGGAATTCGGGTAAGTACGTTGCTCTTATTTTCACATTTACTTCTTTTTGCTTTATTTTTGCAGTAACTGCTTAAAATTAATTTCGGAATGCAGCTATTTTCGAGTGATGAAACTGAACGGCCTTATGGTACTTACCGATACGTCCATTCAGTGCTATTGTGTGTTATTCCAGAAGTAGTATAAACCGCATATAGGCATATACAGTCGCGTTTCCTACTTCACAAATCTGTGCTCGTTGTAGAACATGTGGAACGTAATTCAAATAACTGCGCTATAACGTCAGTTGCGACAGAGGAGCATTCATTTGCGAGCTAAATAGTTATTATTAATAATATGCTAGTGCCTACAGTGACGACGGATGAGACTCAAACTCACCACTAGATTTCTGGCAGCTTTTTATGGGCGGATACTGTCTAACGTTCTCCTGTCATGTCATTGGTAACTTCTCTACGGACATCGGTCTACAGTTGAACTACGGATACAGAACTTTGAAAACCTTAAATTATGATAAAAGCCATTCGGCCTGTGTAGGTATTGCACCAAACTCGCCCATAATTTCCATCTGTGTGAATACTATGTGGCATTCTCAGGCACCAATATCTCACCGTTGCCAAGAATACAAAGGGGAACGAGTACTACATTCGGCTTAAATATATTGTTGACGTTAGATGGTAATAATCACTACGGTAACGACGCAAAGGGATACGAGACGAGATCTCAGCAAAAGTAACATCCCTCGTTTTCATTTTGGGGCATGTCTTATAAATGGCGTGACGACTTTTGCCCAACATGCACGCAGGAGAAACCGGATAATACTGTAGTTATCTCCCATTTCAAGTAGTGCAGCTTTAATAGAGACAAATTGCGAAAGGTATCTGATTGCTGTTTATCTGCAACACACTGCCTCGGTTAAAAGTAACGAAGTTTTGCGGATGTGCTTCGTTGTTGATCAAATAGGCCAGGCTTTTGCACTCGACAAGCTAATATGTAGACCTAACTACGGGAAATAGTTTTCAGTGTTCAGGCCATACATTTCACTGACACAAGTGGCCATAACTGTGACCGCTGCAACCATTAGCGTCTATCTGCAGCTGAATGGTTCAAAATAAATAGTAGTGATGGCACTGGTATATGAGGTACTGGAATTCTATGAGCACAGACCTTCCGTGTCATGTGAAGGCGACGGAGTAGTCAACATGGAGCATCTAAGATGTACTGGTACAGGTAGCTCACATACTGCAGTTGTTCTAGAATGTTAATTTCGTATCAGCTGACACCATTTGGTTTTTTGCCTGTATTGTGCAGCATATTGTCCATTCAACTCTTATGGGCTGTACCACTTTACAGTTGCCTAGCTGAGTTGATCACTGCTAACGTGTGTTTCAGGATCTCCATTAGCTACATCTGACTACAGTCTAGATAACACTGTGACCGTTGTATTCTAAAAACTCTAGAATGATTCCCTTCAAATGTTCTACCCCTCAATGTTAACATGACTCAGTTTGTTGAGTTTCTCACAGAACATTAAAAACAAGAAGATATTGAAATAAAATGTCCTAATGAAGAAATATTGAGAATTGAGTCTTCCAGATTCCTGGTATTACATATTAATAACTACCTAAACCGGTCATTTTGCATCCTCTATCTATTGTAAACTGGGGCTACATTGGCCCAATTTCTGCCTGTCTGTTTTGTGGCAGAGAGAAAATTTCAAATAATTTTTTTCTAGTACTGTCTCACACTAATACCATTAATTAAGTTATTAAACAATAAACATCACATCTGTTGCTGCAGTACCACAAAAAAATGGACCAGTGTTCCCACACTCAGGGCTACTTTGACCCACTCAGTTATATCTTAATGAAAAAGTGATAATTTGATGTTGGGACTAAGTAAACTCAATGAATATCTCTACAGTAGACATTCAGGAATATGAGGAACAAATAAAACACTGGATTTTGAAGGTGAGCATAGGGAATACTGAACTTTGTTCAGAAAGTGATACAGTAAACACTCCAGTTTATAGTGTGTTTCATCACTTGACTCACAAATTTTCAAGTTACATGTTACATTATGGTAACTGTCTGGTAAGGGATTAGATTAGATTAGTACTTGTTCCATAGATCATGAATACAACACTTCGTAATGATGTGGAATGTGTCAGGTTAATAAAAGGTGTCTATACTAGATATTACATTACACAAAATATTACATGACACTTAATATTTTAATTTTTTTTGTGGGGCTTGGGGAAATTACACACTTACTATATCCAAAAATTCACCTAATTAGTAGAAAGAGTTGCCAATAAGAAATTCTTTTAATTTCCTTTTAAATGCTATATGGCTATCTGTCAGACTTTGGATGCTATTAGGTAAGTGACCAAAGGCTTTTGAGGCAGCATAATTTACCTCCTTGTGAGCCAAAGTTAGATTTAACATTGAGTAGTGAAGATCATCCTTTCTCCTAGTGTTGTAGGCATGTACACTGCTATTACTTTTGAATTTGTTCGTATTGTTAATAACAAATTTCAAAAGGAATATATATAATGTGAGGCTACAGTGAAGATCTCTAGCTCTTTAAATAAGTGTCTGCAGGATGATCTTGGATGAGCTCCAGCAATTATTCGGATTACTTGCTTTTGTGCAGTGAACACTCTTTTACTCAATGATGAGTTACCCAGAATATGATGCCATACAAAAGCAGAGAATGAAAATAGGCGTGTAAACTAATTTACTGAGATGTATATCGTCAAAATTTGCAATGACCCTAATAGCATAAGTAGCTGAACTCAAGCGTTTCAGCAGATCCCCAGTGTGTTTTTTCCAGTTCAACCCCTCATCAATGCATACACCTAGAAATTTTGAATACCTTAGCTACCGATTTCTGATCCAAGTCTATATTTATTAACGTTGTCATTCCATTTACTGTGTGGAACTGTATATACTGTGTTTTGTCAAAGTTTAATGAGAGCCCATTTGCAGAGAACCACTTAATGATTTTCTGAAAAACGCCGTTTACAATTTCACCAGTTAATTCTTGTCTGTTGGGTGTGACCGCTATGCTTGTATCATTGGCAAAAAGTACCAGCTTTGCATCTTCGTGAATATAGGATGGCAAGTCATTAATATATGTTAACAACAGCAGAGGACCCAAGACTGAACATTGCGGCACCCCATTCTTGATTGTTCCCCAGTTTTAGAAATCACCAGTTTTTTGCATATTATGTGAACTGCTTATTTCAACTTTCTGCACTCTTCCAGTTAGGTATGATTTAAACCATTTGAGCACTGTCCCATTCATACCACAGTACTTGAGCTTATCTAGAAGTATTCCATGATGTACACAACCAAAAGCCTTTGATAGATCACAAAAAATCCCAATGGGTTACTTCCGGTTACTCAGAGCATTTAATATTTCAGTGGTGAAAGTATATATATAGCATTTTCCGTTGAGAAACCTTTATGGAAACCAAACTGACATTTTGTTAAAATTTTATTTTTACAAAGGTGTGAAGCTACTCTACAATACATTACTTTTTCAAGAATTTTGGATAAGGCAGTCAGAAGAGAGATTTGGCGGTAGTTGTTGATGTCAGACGTATCCCCTTTTTTATGCAGTGGTTTAACAATGGCATACTTCGATCTATCTGGAAAAATACCCTGCTTCAGAGAGCTATTACATATGTGGCTAAGAATCCCACTTATTTCTTGGGAACAAGCTTTTATTATCCTGCTGGAAATGCCATCAATTCCATGTGAGCATTTATTCTTGAGAGAGTTTATTATCTCCCTAATGTCAGAGGGAGAGGTGGGTGGAGTTTCAATTGTATCGAATGGTGTGGGTAATACCTCTTCCATTAACTGCCTTGCTTCTTCTAATGAACATTTAGATCCTATTTTATCTACGACATTTAAAAAATGATTATTCAAAATGTTTTCGACTTCCGGCTTGTTGTTTATCAAGTTTCCATTCACTTTGATGGTGATGCTGTCATCCTGTACTCTTGGCTGCCCTGTCTCCCATGTAATAATATTCCAAATTGTTTTAATTTTGTTATCAGAGGTATTAATTTCAGACATGATACACATGCTTCTGAACTTTTTAATAACCTAAATAATGTAGCACAGTAGTTTTTATAATACTTGGATGTTTCTGGGTCATTACTATTTCTTGTTGTTAGATACAGTTCCCTTTTGTGGTTATAAGATATTTTTAATCCTTTAGTAAGCCAAGGTTTTTTTGCATGGTTTCTTATAATTAGATTTAACTACTTTCTTGGGGAAACAGTTTTCAAATTCTCTTACAAGTGTATATATACTAAGATGGTATCTGTTCTTTCGGACATGTCCGAAAGAACAGATAGCATGGGGGACCATGCAGCTCATTAGAATGAAATTAAAATGAAATGAACACCTTTAGCTGCTTACAGGCGTTGACATACGTCAACGGGGACAAATGAAAATGTGTGCCCCGACCGGGACTCGAGCCTGGGATCTCCTGCTTACATGGCAGATGCTCTATCCATCTTAGCCACCAAGGACACAGAGGATAGCACGACTGCAGGGATTTATCTCTCGCATGCCTCCCGCGAAACCCACAGTCTCAATGTATTGTCCCGCACTACATTTGTAGTGCCCCCGCCCATTATACTCATTACTCGCAGCGCGTTGCCGATTCCCGTAAGAGTTCGGGCACTGTTTGTGCATTCGCACAGAAGAAGAAGATGGTCAAGTGGCTGGTGAGCCTTAACTATATATATACTAAGATGGTATCTGTTCTTTCGGACAGCGGTCGCGTGGTTCCAGACTGTAGCGCCTAGAACCGCTCGGCCACACTGGCTGGCCCCGAAAGAACAGATACCATCTTAGTATATATATAGTTAAGGCTCACCGGCCACTTGACCATCTTCTTCTTCTGTGCGAATGCACAAACAGTGCCCGAACTCTTACAGGAATCAGCAACACGCCGCGAGTAATGAGTATAATGGGCGAGGGCACTACGAATGTAGTGCGGGACAATACGTTGAGAATGGAGAATGTGGGTTTCGCGGGAGGCGTGGCAGAGATAAATCCCTGCAGTCGCTCTATTCTCTGTGTCCTCGGTGGCTCAGATAGATAGAGCATCTGCCATGTAAGCAGGAGATCCCGGGTTCGAGTCTCAGTCTGGGCACACATTTTCATTTGTCCCCATTGACGTATGTCAATGCCTGTAAGCAGTTAAAGGTGTTCATTTCATTGTAGTTTCTTGCAGGTGTATCATGAAATAAGTTATATTTTAAATGACTATTGGGTTCCTTGTACACCTCACCCCAGTCTAACTGCTGAAGATTTTCTCTGAAATTTCTAATTGTTGAGTCATTAATTGAACACACAACTTTGGAGGGTAGTTTTGAATTACTGAGTGGAGCTATCTCATATACTGTAACTAGCTGAGCATCATGATCAGAAAGGCCATTCTCAACAGGACAGGAATTTATGTCTTTAAACCTATCTTGGTCTATAAAAGTGTTATCTATCAATGTGCTGCTGTCCTTTACTACCTGAGTAGGAAAATTAATGACAGATGTCAAACTGAAAGAACTGAGCAAGAGTTCCAGGTCATTCTTCTTATTACACTCTTTCAGTGAATCGACATTGAAGTCCCAACAAATAATAATTTGTTTTCCCCTATCTGACAGATAGCACAACAAGGCATCCAAGTTTTCCAGGAATAAATGAAAGTTTCCTTAAGGGGACCTATATACCATTACAATTATAAAAGAGCCCTCCTTCAGTTTAAGTTGATGGGCACATGCTTCTATATGTTGCTCTAGACAAAACGTTTTTGCATCTATGCTTTCTACACAGTGATAACTTTTGACATATATGGCAACTCCTCCTCTCACCTTATTTTCTCTACTCATATGTGCAGCTAGTTTATAACCACTGATATTTACCTTTTCCATATCAGACACAATGTGATGCTCAGACAGGCATAGTATATCTATTACATTATCAGATTCAGTGTCATCTAAACAAACCAGGAGCTCATCTACTTTATTCTTCAATCCCAGAATTAGGGGAACATGTGACAGAACAAAACAAATAATATAAATTTAGTCATAAATCACTTTTACTTATTACAATAACACTGTAATACATAAGATAAATTGGTGGGCTAGTTTTTAGCACTTTGTAGAAAGAAAGTTTTAGATCTGAGAAGTTTTTCTGCTATCTGTAATTATAATTTGAAATCAACCATACACTTGTTTCACAGTGGCCCATGCGTGGGGTGCATTGAAACTGTTGATGGGGTGCAATAATACAACATTTTCAACATTTTAACTTGTTTCATTTGTCCGGTTTTACCCAAACACACATTAACACAATAATTATTGGACTACACTCTTAACCATGAAATGATACAGGCTACTTAGACTTTGAATATAAAAACCTGAATGATTCAAAACAGTAGAATTAAAATGTCCACAACAACCAAATGAAAACACAACATTAATAGCTGTGAGGAAATACCCAGTGAGATTTTCCCATATTTATAGAAGAAAAGTCAATTCCAAATGATAAGGAATCCGCGAGTCTTTTTGTTTACTAACACTGAACAGATTTCAGGAGAATCATTTTTATTTCCATCTGGCACACTGATGCTACTTCTTCAACTGGTGGTTTTAGGAATGAATTTTCCTTTTTTGCTCTGGTTCTAAAAAAGCTTACTGCACTGTCTTCTTCAGAGTCTGTTCCTTTTGTTACAACACCAATGTAAAACTTCTTGCTGCTGAAGGTTTCATATTCTACCAAAACATAATCATCTACTTTTGGATCCGTCTCCATATCCTCAAACTCATCTGGTTTTACTGATGAAATTAGTTCTTCACACATTTCTTCAATGTTGTCAAAATCATCTAGGATAATAGCATCAGCATGGTCATTGCTAGATTCTGAATCATCCTGTTTTCACTTTGTGAAAAGTGACTCTTCACTTCCAATGTTACATTTTTGTGTTTTAAATTTCCCTGTCATGCTTTAATTCTTGATGTGCTGATAGCAATGATACTTTTGCCCTTCCTGTGGCTATGTCTCATATTTTCTTTTAATAGCTTTGGGCTAAGCATGGACATTTTCAGAAGAATATTTGAATACCTATGAATTTTCCTTTGATGAGGTAAATTCATTCACAGATTAAGGCTCCTCTTAGATGTTATTTTCCATGAACTATGACTCCTGTTCCACCAAAGCTTCAAAAGGATGGTCATTGACATAACTACATAGGAAGTCTGCATCTGTGAAGACATCTTTATCAAAAGGAACAATTCCTGTTCTGTGAAATGTTACTATAATGTTGGTTGGAATCATTGCTTTCTTATGAGTATGCTCACAAATAATGGAGAAGGTTAGCCCATGGTGTTCCACAAGCCAATTGTTAACTGCGGCATTATAAAATGCCTTAACTGGCTTAAAAACGCTAACATATAGAGGCTGCAACTTATTGGCGTAGTGTGATGGAAACAGAACTATGGCACCATTCATCTTCACTATTTCTAACACCTCACTTGATAAATGACCTCTGTTGTAATCACAGAGGAGAAAAGTTGGTTCTTCTTTTGAACTTTTAGATTGTTTAACAAAGTGATTCATCACCTGTACAAAGAGCTTTTTTGTCATCCAGCCAGAATTGTTAGTTAGCCCTAGAGTTCCAGACGTACCTTTTTCTGCAATTACCTTTGGAGGTTTATGGACCATACTAGTGCAAGTTTCATTTAAATGAAATATCTGCACTCCACCTGCAAATTCAGGGCAATCTTTGTAAAGTGACTGCTGATTACTGAAAAATACCGCAACATTTGTTTCATTAATTGAAGTGACACTAGACAGACTGTATCCCTATGGTGTGTGGATACTTAATTTTGGTTTCCTTGCCAAAAATCCCTTAAACCATTCAACACTTGCTGTCTTCTGCCTACTACAATTTCATAGGCTACCTTCCTGCATTGTTCAGTTGAATGACCATAAAACATTTTGAATGTTCTAAAAAGTAATCTCCTAATATCTTCTCCTGCCCCACAGAAAACACTTCCTCAATTCGTAATTGGGCCTAAACTTTAGTTCACTCTGTTCATCAGCATGCCTTTTTGACTTAAATACATATCGGAACAGAGTTGAGTGTTCACATCTTCTATTTCAGCAGCTCCACAAATTTTCATTTCATTCTGGACAAATTTGAAAGCTTCTTTCAGTGAATCTTCAGAAAGTGAACCTATGTTTATAGTTCTTTTGTAATTATGAACCATCTTCCACAACTAAATAAATAAAAAAAGGCATTTCAGCATCAAAGGTATAAAAAGGCATAAATGTATTTCAACTTGTTAAAATTATTTTAAAAATTAGAAATTTTAGAATAATGTTTATATTTTTGAATCATTTGAGGTGGACTGAAACATTTCAGTGTGCCCCAATGATACATGTTTCAATGTGTCCCATTGGCAGCCATTTTTAAATTAAATCAATGGTGGGTAGTTCACTTAAGGTTTACTCTTTAGGTGTGCCCCTGGCCAAATTCAAATATATTGCAGGAAAACTGTTTTGTTTCACTGTGCCCTGTGTTTCACTGTATTCTATGTTCATCTATATCATATGTTAAAGATACACTGCAGTATGGATACCAACGTTGTTACACAAATTGCATAAGTTCAGGTACTTGAAAATAGCCACACTTTGTTAGTAATGTTGGACTGATAAATCTTAGTAAATCTTCCGAATGATAAAATAGTCTATCTTTTTGTTCTGGTCGTGTAGGACATTGTCTTTCTTCTTTGTTGTATACAAGTATGGCACATTGTCCAACTGCTCCTTTGGTTTTCAATATATTGTGGTGCTAGACATCATCTTGCATATCAGAGAAACTTTCAGAATCACCAACAGATTATAGCACTGTTTCATATTCATTTTGGAAATACTTTTGTCTGAACTAAAAGAACCCCATATTTTGCAAAAATGTGCAACATTTTACAGAAGTATAAAATATATTGCCTGAACTGAATTTCACACAAATGGAAGTCTCTTACCTTATTACCTAATACTGACAGAATACAAAATTACACTCACTAAATTTTTAGCTTAACTTATGTGAACACTCTAGGCAGAAATTCCTGGATTTTAATAGCTATTACAATAATTATGATTAACAATGACTCCATTGCTGAAAATGCAATATTACTCCATGAATCTCACAGCCTTGTAGATTGTTCGTCTTACACTGTAAATACATACTAGCTTCTTTACTTCATGCTAATGGTTGTAGTTTTAGCAGGAAAAAACTTAAACCTTTTTCTGACCAGTGGCCCAAACTTACTTGCAAAGGGGCAAAGTAACCCTAGCTTATGGTATATAAACCACTGAATTTGACATTATTTGCCATTCACTTTATAGCATCTGCTTGTGACATGGAAACAATAAAAGCTGTATACTTTTGGTATTTCCGTTCACTTATTAGATATGGCATCATATTCTCGAAAAATCAATCCCAAGCAAATAAAATACTTATAGTATGAAAGAAGATCATCAAAATTATGAATAGAGTTCACCCTAGATGCTCATACAAAAATATATTGAAACAGCTGCGGGTACTGTACTGTCACCATTAGTTTCAATGCATGTCTTTCACTTTTCTGCTCTGTCAACAATAATTGTGCAGTAAAAAAAAAAAAAAAAATAAATAAATAAATAAAAAAAATAAATAAATAAATAAAATAAAATGCTCATACAACTCTTTATAAGACTATTTTGACAGTATGCAATACTTCAATAAATGAGTTTTATATATGAATTATACTGTAAGGCTTACAATTTGTTTGTGTGATTATTATTACTGCAGTCATCTGAGCACAAGACTCACATTTTTCATGTATTGGCTTACATATGATTTAGACTGTAAGCCTTCATGGATGGTTATCACTGTAATAATTTGATGTGCTCTACACACTAGTGATACACTCACATCCAGGATACACGGAACTCAAAAATCAATAAATAAAGTAACACAGACAGTTGGTTTTTTCTTCCAGAAATTCTGAATGGACAATGTTATTGGTAATAAATGCTTCTATATTCAATTTGTCCAGAGTCTGCTTTCATCAGATCTGCACTAAGATAATTTTTTCTTAACACATTCAAATTCCCCCATCTTGGAGCAGTTAATTTGCAGTCTGTTCCTGTGACCATTGTAGTGGTTTAAGTGGTAGTAAGGGGATGCTCATCAGCTCCATGATGCTATTAGCCTTATCAACTGTATTTGCATATGCCGTGAATGAAAGGCTTACTCAATGTACACAGAATGTTCGTATCAGTAGAGCTCTCCCCACTTTTGTCTGCTCCTTGTTGAGAAGATTTTCCAGGATGAAGAGGATTAATTAATCAGCAGATCTTATGTCCCACTGAAGATGATGTATCTCGAGTGAACTACTTTGAAATTTAAAAGGGGAACAACATTTGTAGTCACACAGTAACTGTATGCCAACTACAGTAAGATTTCAAATCAACTTTAATTTATAGTAGAATAATGAAGATGGCAGGACTGATCAGAAAAGCATTAAATAGGAACTTTGCTTGCTCTTCAGATGAATGTGACTAGAGCCAGTAAGACCCAATGACAAGAATTTAATTTATTTGCATATCATATATTTCTGTTTTTCTGAGTAAAAATTGCCACATGGCCATTTGAATGATTTTTCATCAATGGACTTGCGGTTTACTAACATTTTATCCTTGGAAACCCATACTCTATGTAGGAGAATATATTGAAAAATTAAAATATGAAAGATTCAGGATGAATTTTAGTAAAACAGTGTGCTTTTTAATCAAATTTCTTGTGTCTTTTTCTCTTCTCTAGCCAGGAAATTATTTCTATATATCATTCTTAGCCTTATACTCTCATACAATTCTAAGTCTTCATGTTATGCATTACACAGAAACTTATGCATACCGGTACTATGTAGTTGGATATCTGTTTTATTTATAACTGTGGGCAGCATATATTGCCTGATGTCTTTGTTACTACTGCAGCCTCTGTGGAAAAAGTTATTCACATGTTGTTCTGTGAAGCCACCAGACTCAGAAGCATGTCATTTGAATGCTGATGATGGATGAAAGTTTCATCAACAGGCTTTGACTGACAAGGGCATTATAAGCAGAAATATACACAGCATGATTGCCACATGATTCTTACACTTACGTGCCAATACAATTTACTGAGTTCAGGAGGACAACGGTTCAAACTCGCATCCGACAATCCTGATTTAGGTTTTCTATGATTTCTGTAAATCACTTCAGGCAAATGCCATGATGGTTCCTTTGAAAGGGCATGGCCAGTTTCCTTCCCATTTCCTATCCAATCAAATTGGTCCGATGACCTCGTTGTTTGGTCCCCTCCTCCAAAATCCTCCAATCCAAGAGCCAACCAGCCAGTACAATTTCTCTGTAATGGTATTTAGGGCTAATAATGAGATTAAATTTATGATGAAACGTATAATTCACAGTTACAATACTAGAAGTATTAAAGTTTTGGTACAGACTAAGTGATCCTACCTGGGACTAAGAATAAAATTCTATGTTTTTGTTGTTGTCTTCAGTTGGAATATTGGTTTGATGCAGTTTCCATGATGCTCTATTCCATACAAGCTCCTTCATCTCTGAATAATTGCGAAATGAAACGTCGCGTGGCTGGGGCCTACCATCGAGTAAACCATTCACCTGGCATAAGTCTTTTGAGTTGACACCAGGTCGGCGACTTGTATCTCGATGAGGATGAGATGATGATGATTAGGACAACATAGTACCCAGCCCTTGAGCAGAGAAAATCTCCGACCCAGCCAGGACTCGAACCCAGGCCCCTTGGCATAACAGTCTGTTATGCTGACCACTCAGCTACCAGGGCCGACTCTGAGTAACCATTATAACCCACATTCATATGAACTTGCTTATTGCACAGCCAAGTTAATGAAGTCCACAAAATGATGACACGGGAAACGAGAATGTGTAGTCACAAATGTTTGTGCAGCGGTAGGGGGGAGTGTTGTGAACAATGTACTAAAAATGCTGACCTGTGGGCTGCGTGTGTGTGTGTGTGTGTGTGTGTGTGTGTGTGTGTGTGTGTGACAAACTGTGACATTTCGTAAAGATGTTTTCCGGTACAAAATTAAACTGCATTAACTTTCCTACAAGAAAGATCCTATTCAGTTTTTCTCTCTGCTAAACCCTCTCTGACTTCCTGCTCAACCACTGCTTCCCTTCATGCCCTTTGGCTATTATAACTGCCATCTGGTTTTTGTATAAGTTGTGTATAAGCTTTCGCTCCCTGCATTTTATTCCTGCTACCTTTACAATATCAAAGAGCGTATTCCATTCAACATTGTCACAAGTTTTCTCTGAGTCTACAAAAGCGAAAAACATAGGTTTGTCTTTCTTTAACCTATCTTATAAAATAAGTTGTAGGGTCCGTACTGGCTTGTATGTTCCAACATTTCTCCAGAACCAAAACTGATCTCTTCCACAGTCAGCTTCTAGCACTTTTGTATTCTTTTGAAAATAGTTCCTTTCAGTATTCTGCAACCATGATTTATTAATCTTGCAGTTGGGTAATATTCACATGTGTGTCAACATCTGCTTGCATTGAATTTAGAATTACTGCATTCTTTGCGAAGTCTTAGAGAATTTCCCCTTTATAATACATGTATCTTGCACACCAGGTGGACATGTTTTGTCACGGCTGTCACTCTCAAGGATATCAACAGTTCTGAGGGAACATCATTGTCTCCAGGGCCCTAGTTTTGGCTTAGGTCTTTCAGTGCCCTGTAAAATTCCTCTCACAATAACTTATCTCCAATTTCCTCTTCATCTACCTCCTCTTTCCTTTCTATAATATTGCCATCAAATTCATTTCCCTTATGTAATCACTTTATATATTCCTCCTGCCTTTCAGCTTTCCCTTGTTTCTTTAGTAGTGGTTTTCCATCTGAGCTGTTAATATTCTTACAGCTGCTTCTTTTTCTCCAAAAGCCTCTTCAGTATATCAGTAGACAGTATCTACCCCTAGTTATATGTGCATTTATAGACTTACATTTCTCCTGTACGCATTCCTGCTAGCTACTTTGTCCTTTATTTCTACTAAGCCTTTTATTTTTATCAACTGCCTTAACTATTTCATCTCTCTAAGCTATTTATTCATCATTTACTGTTTTTATTCCCCCTGTTTCAGACAGTTGTTGCCTAATGCACTCTTTGAAATTCTCGACAACATTTAAAACTCTCTTTCAACTTATCGAGGCCCATCACCATTCCTACCTTTTTGCAAATTCTTCAGTTTTAATCTGTAATTCACAACCAATAAATTGTGGTCTGAGTCCACATCTGTTCCTGGAAATGTCCTGAATCTCTGTATTGCAATTATGTAATCATTCTGCAATCTTCCAGTGGCTCCATTTTTCTTTTATGATTCTTAAGAGTAGTTTCGATTCGAGATTAGACTGGATTCAGTTTCCGTTCCATAGACTGAAAAATGAAACGATTCTCATAGATGTGGAATGTGTCAGAATGTATAACATAAAAAACATAGAACATTTCAATATTATACTCACTTCCTTGATCAGTTGTCAAGAGATTGTCAAAATATGTCAGTGATTACGGTAAACTGAAATTGCTAATACTTACAGAATTAATACACTCTCAGAATGAAACATATTTATGTACTTTTAATGTAGCTCTTGTACACAAAATACCTCATCTTGACTGTTGTGACCAAGTTCTGTCAAAACTGAAATCTTAACAGACTTTTTTTACTTAAGTTGGTCTAGCAGTCCCTGTTAAGATATTCATCTATGGAGTAGAATGAGATGCCTAGCAACAAGTCTTTCGAACCCTGTTTAAACTGTGCTTATCTGAAACCAAGTTGTTAATGGTTACTGGCAATTTATTTAAAATGTATGTTCCTGAATATTGAACTGCTTTTTGGACCAAGGTAAGTGATTTTGGGTCTCTATGTAGGTTGTTCTTATACCTAGTATTGAAACTATGCATTGAGCTATTGGTTGGAAACAGATATCTGCTGTTTGCAACAAATTTCATTAAGGAATAAATATTCTGAGAAGCATTGGTTAGAATATCTAGTTCCGTGAAGAGGTTTCTACATGATGTTCTTGAATTTACACCACAAATGAGTCTCAATGCAGGGTTCTGCACTCTAAAAACTTTTGTTAGCTTTGAAGAGTTACCCAAAATATGATCCCATATGACATAATACAGTGAAAGTAAGCAAAGTATTGAAGATTGTTGTATTTATATTTCCTACAGCTGTCATTCACATTGCAAATACAGACTGGTTTAGGTGATTCAGCAATTCTGTAGTATACCTTTCCCAACTGAATTTATTATCAAGTTGTAATCCCAAAAATTTAGCACTGTTAACCTCCCTGATCTACATATCTTTATATGTTATACACATCTCTTACTGGTTCTGAACTGCATATAGTGGTCTTTTCAAAGTTTGCTGACAGTGAATTAGCCTTAAACCATTTATTAATTCACTCAAAAATTGATTAGCAGCCATTTATGCTGTGGACCCTCATTGAGGCCATCTTAAGTTGTCCTGTCTATTATTTCTATCATCCTTCCTCCACTTAGTATGCATTTGTGCTACCACATTTTCTTGTACTCAGTTTGGATGTATTTCATTTGCTCCATCCTGTCTTCTGTTTCTGCTATCACCACCTCTTTCCTAATGTTGGTCTCTTACATTCCCATTAAAATCACTTGCTGCATAGTTTTGATGCTGAGACCTTTGGTACCCATAATCATTTCACCCACAATTTTATCTACTGAAATCAGAATTCCTTCCCCATGATAATTATCCTCTTGATTAAAGTTCTGTCAACTACTTCTCTCCATATCCCTGTCTAATTTATCAGCAAATATCAAGATCTGGCCTAGTGACTTGTCAGATCCTCCACCAGACCCTATTGTAGTGTCTGAGGCAAACTTCTTGTAACTGCACCAGTTTGAGTCATTTTATCAAAAGCTTCGTCTGAGTGCACTAATTTCTTTAATTGGTTCCTGCAGAAACCTTTGATTCCCTCTTGATTGTATGCTGTTCTGATTCTGACCAAAATTTATTCCAGAATCTTTCTTCAAAATCCTGAAATGATCCACGCTGACTAAGGTGAAGATTTTCCCATGATAAAGCTTCTCCTCCAAGGGAGCTTTTGAAAAATTTAAGTCTTTAATTTTCTGTCATACCAGAGAGGAAGTTATCTTTACAATATTGTGAAAAATTGAAAGGTTGTAATCTGGACCACGTAATGCCACAGCTTACACATGCATTTTTGGTAACAAAGTTTTCTTGGACTTCTACTAATTGCTTGTATACTACAGTCTCCTTTAAATTACGTTATTCATTCTAGTCATTACAGTTTCCTGAAATTAGCAGAAGTTCATATTTTTAGACTTTAATACACACACTTTCAAGGTCATCATAAAATTCTTCTTTTATTCCTTCACCTGTCTCCCCAGTTGAAGCATGGACTGCTATTATGGATTTATTCCCAAATGTTACTTTTATCTTCTGCTTGCAGCAGCTTTTATTTGTGTGTGTTCAAATTACAGTTTACACAAATTGTGCTTCAAATTGATGTTTCTCTTCTTGATTCACAATAGTACAGAAAATATTAGAACATATCTACCTTTTCTCTCTTTGATCCATCCCATTTCTCATAGAGCCACAACATAAAAGTCATATTTTTTAGATTCTTCTGATATTTATTTCATTTTTCAGGTTTTAAAAATGTTAATATCCATGTTTCTATTGCCATTTCTGTTATCCTTTTCCATCACCTGGGCCATGTTTGATGGGTCATGAAATACCTTCCAAGGCTCTCACTGAGGTTTCTTTTTATTTTAGTATAATTCCCCATTGCATGAAAAAGAAATACAGGGTGTCTGGTTTAAACGTATAATAGCATAACATGTAATAATGTGAGAAATACGTGAGATATTTATTGATAGTATGTTTCTACATGTATGGTAATTGAAACTTTTTTTTACTCATTTAATACATCTCATTATGTGCACTGTTAATGGCACAACAGACATCTCTGTGGTACCACTTCTCTCCATGTGTTTTGCAGCATTGCTGGCATAACATTTGTGATAGCTCCACAAATGCGATGGCATAGATCTGGTATATCTGAATCATGAGGGCTCTGCTTTAATGACATATATATTAATTCAACAATATCTCCTGGAACTCTGTGCTCAGTATGATTGTCTAACATTGAAAGCAAATCCCCAGCTTCTCAAAGTCACTTGTCGCATTTCCTGATTGCTACATCATAAATGGGAACACTGTCAGTTGGTTGCAGTCCATACTCACAACAAAACTGGCATTGTACCAGTGTAGCAGACTTTAGCTCCATGAGAAAGCACACAGAACACCTTCTGCTGTGGAGTCAACATGGCTAAAACTGCCACTAAATATCTCAATTATGTCTCAAGTAATTAAATTTTATGTTATTATATGTTTAATTGGGACACCCTGTACATATACAAGGTGGTCCATTGATCATGACCGGGCCAAATATCTCACGAAGTAAGTGTCAAACGAAAAAACTACTTGTCTAACTTGAAGGGGGAAACCAGATGGCGCTATGGTTGGCCCGCTAAATGGTGTTTCATAGCTCAAACAGATATCCATTTCGTTTTTTTAAATAGGAACCCCTATTTTTTATTACATATTCGTGTAGTACGTAAAGAAATATGAATGTTTTAGTTGGACCACAATTTTTGCTTTATGATAGATGGCGTTGTAATAGTCACAAACATATGGTTCACAATTTTAGATGAACATTTGGTAACAGGTAGGTTTTTTAAATTAAAATACAGAACGTATTTACGTTTGAACATTTTATTTTGGTTGTTCCAATGTGATACATGTACCTTTAAGAAATTATCATTTCTGAGAACGCATGCTGTTACAGTGTGATTACCTGTAAATACCACATTAATGCAAATTTTGAGCAAAATGATGTCCGTCAACCTCAATGCATTTGGCAATACATATAATGACATTCCTCTCAACAGTGAGTAGTTCGCCTTCCGTAATGTTCGCACATGCATTGACAATGTGCTGATGCATGTTGTCAGGCGTTGTCGGTGGATCATGATAGCAAATATCCTTCAACTTTCCCCACAGAAAGAAATCCGGGGACGTCAGATCCGGTGAACGTGCGGGCCATGGTATGGTGCTTTGACGACCAATCCATCAGTCATGAAGTATGCTATTCAATACCGCTTCAACCGCATTCGAGCTATGTGCCGGACATCCATCATGTTGGAAGTACATCGCCATTCTGTCATGCAGTGAAACATCTTTTAGTAACACTGGTAGAACATTACGTAGGAAATCAGCATACATTGCACCATTTAGATTGCCATTGATAAAATGGGGCCCAATTATTCTTCCACCCATAATGCCACACCATACATTGACCCACCAAGGTCACTGATGCTCCACTTGTCGCAGCCATCATGGATTTTCTGTTGTCCAATAGTGCATATTATGCCACTTTACGTTACCGCTGTTGGTGAGTGACACTTTGTCGCTAAATAGAATGCATGCAAAAAATGTGTCATCGACCCATAATTTATCTTGTGCCCAGTGACAGAACTGTACACAACGTTCAAAGTCATTGCCATGCAATTCCTGGTGCATAGAAATATGGTACGGGTGCAATCAATGTTGATGTAGCATTCTCAACACCGACGTTTTTGAGATTCCGATTTTTGTGCAGTTTGTCTGCCACCGATGTGTGGATTATGCGCCACAGCAGCTAAAACACCTATTTGGGCATCATCATTTGTTGCATGTTGTGGCTGACATTTCAAATGTGGCTGAACACTTCCTGTTTCCTTAAATAACGTAACTATCCGACGAATGGTCTGGACACTTGAATGATGTTGTCCAGGATACCGAGCAGCATACTTAGCACACCTCCATTGGGCATTTTGATCACAATAGCCATACATCAACACGATATCAACCTTTTCTGCAATTGATTAACGATCCATTTTAACATTGGTAATGCATCACAAAGCAAATACCGTCCGCACTGGCGGAATGTTACATGATGCCACGTACTTATACGTTTGTGACTATTACAGCGCCATCTATCACAAAGCGAAAAAAGTGGTACAACTAAAACATTCATATTTCTTTACGTACTACACGAATACGTAATAAAAAATTGGGGTTCCTATTTAAAAAAACAAAGTTGATATCCATTTGTCCTATGGCAACACCATCTAGCGGGCCAACCATAGTGCCATCTGGTTTCCTCCTTCAATCTAGATAAGTTTCGTTTTTTGTAGTTTTTTCATTTGATGCTTATTTCGTGAGATATTTCGCCCGGTCATTATCAATGGACCACCCTGTATACTGAAGTACTGCCAGAGTGGTATTATGTTGAAGTTCACGGTGCTAGGAGTGTTTGATGACTGATTGTCTTGACGCTGTCAGAACATATGTAGTGTAAAGTGATAAGAAAATTCCAAGACTTGGTAATAGGTTCAAATGGTTCAAATGGCTCTGAGCACTATGGGACTCAACTGCTGAGGTCATTAGTCCCCTAGAACTCAGAACTAGTTAAACCTAACTAACCTAAGGACATCATCACAAACATCCATGCCCGAGGTAGGATTCGAACCTGCGACCGTAGCGGTCTTGCGGTTCCAGACTGCAGCGCCTTTAACCGCACGGCCACTTCAGCCGGCTGGGTAATAGGGTTTGACGGGCATTTTTTTGGTTGTAGGGTATATGTGGGGGAGACATTGAGTATGGAAGTGATGAATGATGATTTCAGAGGTGCATTTCATAAATGGAGCGCACAATTAAGTGTGCAGGCACAAAGATTCCAGCATTGCTGTATAATAATCGTAAGTATGGTTTTGGCATGCTATCTATGCCAATTGTTTGTTCCACCCTTATGATGACCTTTACTTATTTACTGTTATTTCATCCCATATAGGTTAGGGTGGACTGTCAGTGGTCCAAAACTGAGGCTGCTGTTCAGTGATTTGCTTTATAGAATAAAAATTGTTGTTCAAAAATTTTACAGTTGTCTTAGACACATTAAATGTTAATTATGTGAATGAGTGGATGTTCTATATGAAGAGAGAGAAATGGTTGGTTTTATTTGGATTTTGTCAAGTTGAATATGATTGTGAGCGTTAGGTATATGAGGAGAACTATCACCATAGCAGAGGAAAATTGGTAGGAGAATAGAGTGTTGTGAAAATCTGAAGGATAAAGCATTCAGTAGCTGTGAGTTTGTTGGTGGAGAAAGCAAGTGTGGAGGTTGGTGATAAGATAGTTGGGAACAGATTTAAAACCAAGCTTCTGGGAAAGGTGGTGGAGAAAATAGTTCTGACATGGAAAGGAGAGGAGAATTCTATTAGGTACCGAGGGATGAACAAATGTTAGGATGGATTTTCTGGTCAGGTGAGGTGAGTTATTCAAATTTCCAATTGGAGATGATATACAGTGTGTTTCCGTAAGAGCATGCAAAAATGTAACAGGACATAAAGAATGCTCCACTGAAAAATTTGAGGTAGGGTACCTGGGATTGGAGAAGCCAGCTTAAGGAGATATGGAAGTAAACTCGTCTACGGCTTTGTCTAGCATAACTTTTTTCCAACTTATTTACAACTACGATGCATACAAATTTACACATACTATGCTGTGTATTTACATGTGTATTCTTTATTTTCTGCAAGGAAACATGCATTACTAGGAAGCTGTGATGCAGATTTTATTTACTTTACTTGTTCATAAGGTGGCTGCATTGTATTGTATTTACATTGCCCCATGACAGAAAGTGCTACGAATCAGTAACCAACCCATTCATTACTCAGTGCTACTCAGAGATCAACATTACAGTACCATGGAATGGTACAGGTACAGTTTCACAGAACTCACAGACATGCATCTTGTATATGGGTCAGTACATTGCAATGCTCTCACTTCTGTAAGGCTGTACAGGGAAGAATTTCCTAACAGGCATCAACTGTCATGATGAATGTTTATTTCTCTTGATCAGTGAATGCAGAAGACTGGTTCATTGGAAAGAAGAAATGAGGGACCGGGAAACATGAGGGCCACTCACACATCCAGTTTTGAAGAGGATGTGCTGGAATATGTTGTAGTGGACCCCACTACAAGTACTCATTGTATTGCATGTGAAATGTGCACTGCACATACTAGTGTGTGGTGAGTACTCGACAAACAAAAATTACAACCACATGATCCAGAAAGAGTCCATGTAATGCTTGTGGCTCACTTTGCACCAAGGCTCACACTGTGTCAGTGGTTGCTCCAACAATGGATTGATTGATGCGATTTCCTCCAAAATGTGCTATTTACTGACAAGGCCTAATTTGACTGTGATGGTTTGCTGAATAGCAGGAATAGCCATTTGTGGGATGAGGAAAACCCTCACGCTGAAGCAGAGCCACACCATCAAGTATGTTTTGCTGTGAAAATCTGGGTGACAGTCTCATTGAGCCATATCTTGTACCTGGTCATCTGAATGGCCACCTGTACTTGAGGTTCACGCAAAGATTTCTACGTCAGTTGTAGGAGACATAGCCTTTGCTGTTCGTCATAGGATGTGGACACAACATGACAGTTTGCCGCCTCACTGTGGATGTCCGTAACAATCTCGATGCTGTAATGCCCGGTCACTGGATTGGAAGAGGATGTCCTATCCCATGATCTGCGAGGTCACCTGACCTGATTCCCCTGAATTTATCAGGGTGCATCACAATCTTGTTTGCCGATGTCATGCTTGCATTGAGATTGATGGCTATCAGTATTAATACATTTTCTAAGATGTCATTGTGTTAGTGATGGTGTTTGCAGTTAACTGTAAGTAATGTAAATAAAAAAGTATGCGGTAATGTGCCATAATCTTCTTTAGCTGGCTTCTCCAATCCCAAGTTCCCTACCTCAAATTGTTCAATGGAACATCCTCTATGTGCTCTTATATTTTTGCATGTTCTTACAGGAACATCCTGTATAGTGTGTATATGCATAATATTGGGGAGTGTATTGTTGTAGATGTAGAGGATTACTAGAATTGGAAGTTAACTCATTGAAGAATATGATGAGAGTGCTAGAATTTTGCAGATGTAGAAATAAAGGAAACTTGGCATAGATGAGGATATGGAATATTGTGGATGTATAAATGTTCTATGTGAAGGAGACTACAGTGTGTCACCCGCATAATATATAATCCATTTTATCTGAATCATGCTTGCAGCCGCAAAGTCAGATCTGCTCCCACTGTCATGTATTATCCATGCTACCAACACTCCTGCTGATACAAATAACTTCACCCTTTCCTGTGACTGGATACCATTTTCCAAAACATTTGTCCTATCCAGTGAATCTGTATGCTGCATGAAATCAACCTAGCTGTTCACTCTATGTTATAAATCAACTTCTAAGGTACATTTTCTTGTAAACAGGTACATCCCTTTTTAACTGTCTCAGAATTTTAGTTTAGTCCCCTCCATATTCACAAAAAATTGTTAAACATGTACCCTACTGCTTCTTCCCTCTCTTGATCTTGTGAAATGTGACCAAGGTTATATAAACTGAAGTTCATATAGAGACATACTGAGAGTTGTTCTTCACAGGAACCATTCATGAAGGGAACAGGAAAGGGAGATGTGAAATACCCTCTGCTACACAATATAAGATGACTTTCCAAGAATACATGTGGATGTGGGAACTTCCATTACTATACAAAAGCAGTAGAGGTTCTTAATTTCAGTATGTGTTAACCCCATGAGAGAAAAACTGGCCACATTTGAGTGGATTATAGCGATTGACCATGGATAAATATGACAGATTTTGTAAAACATGCAGGCCCTGCCTATGCTTCAGTGGAGGCATGATCTGCACGCCATTATGTGCAGTTCTCATAACTGGTGTTCCCAGCACCCTAGCTGGGCACATACGTGGAAGCCTCTGGGACAAGCCATGTTCAGAAAATCCATTGGTTTTCCTGTGATTTTTATGTGATAGCAAGTTTTAGTTGCTACAAGCGAAGTGAAGGAGTGGCCCAATCATCACAACAAAAAACTTACATAATACCTTGCTTGTGGAATTTGACTCATGAACATTACATGAACAAGAAAATTGGGCATACAGAGAGGTGGTTGAAACAGTTATAGATGGTATTCCAACTGTGAACCAAAATTTAATAACAGATAACATACAAAATTTTCAATGAAGTTTTGGAAAGGAAATTCTTCATTGTGTGCCAATGTTGTTAGTTATTGCCACATAATTATTAAAGACATTTTAAACCTGTCTTTGCATCTTCAAGGAAATGCATATTTTGGCACAAATCATGTTTTGTTTTACTGAAATAAAACATTATCAGTGGTCTGTAATGAAACATATTTACAATTTGGCTTGCTATTAAGATCTAAAAACAGGGTGATACAAAATGTGACAACATAGCACTCAAACAGCTGTCAACTGCTGCTTTTTTCTATTTGGTATTATCTAAATTAAGGAATATCAATAACCAGGCCATACCTCCATTAACAATTAAATCTTCCTAAAGCTTTTCGCACCTTCAGAGCTTTTCCTGTATGCATTGTGGTACTGACAACCCAACAACCCACTCTCATTGACTCAGTGTGGTGTTGCAGTTGGACATCTGAAATATATCCCCACTGTGCATGTGTGTGTGTATATATATATATATATATATATATATATATATATATATATATATAATGGAAGGAAACATTCCATGTGGGAAAAATTATATATAAAAACAAAGATGAGGTGACTTACCGAACAAAAGCGCTGGCAGGTCGATAGACACACAAACAAACACAAACATACACACAAAATTCAAGCTTTCGCAACAAACTGTTGCCTCATCAGGAAAGAGGGAAGGAGAGGGGAAGACGAAAGGAAGTGGGTTTTAAGGGAGAGGGTAAGGAGTCATTCCAATCCCGGGAGCGGAAAGACTTACCTTAGGGGGAAAAAAGGACAGGTATACACTCGCACACACGCACATATCCATCCACACTTACAGACACAAGCAGACATATTCCATCATTTAAAATTTAAAATTGTGTTTCTTTATTTATAAATAATTAGACTCCATTTGCAAGAATTTGTTAATTCTTCTGGCTGAAGATCAGAAAATCTGTGATAAGTTACATTTGGGTGTTTTCACTCAGGCACTCTTAGTTCAAGAATCTTTTTTTGTTTCAAGAAGTTTCTTAGTTTCAAAGAAAATTTTAATTCCCCAAAAGATACTCAGTTACAGGAAGATTGTTATATGTAGCACAATTATACAATGATAAATTATGACATTATGACCAAAGAAAATTTTAATTCCCCCCAAAAGATACTGAGTTACAGGAAGATTGTTATATGTAGCACAATTATATAATGATAAATTATGACATTATGACCACCTCCATAATAGCTGGTATGTCCACCTTTGGCTTGGAAGAAGCACTGATGCATTATGGCGTGGAAGCAATGAGGCCTTGGTAAGGTGCCGGAGGGTGGGGGGGGGGGGGGGGGGGGGGGGGGAATTGTCATCACACCTGCAAACACAAGTCACTTAATTCCCGCAAATTATGGGGAATGGGGTGATGAGCTCTGACACCACATTCAATTAGATCCCAGATGTGTTTGATTGGGTTCAGATATTGTGAGGTGGGGTTCATCACATCAATTGGAAGACACCACTCCATCACAAACCTGGGCTTGTAACATGGTGCATTATCTAGTAGAAAAATGCCACTGCTGTCACAGAAAATGACTTTAATGAAAGGGTATACATGGTCTGCTACCAGTTCAAGATGCTCCTTGGCCATCATGGTGTTCCTCAGAGCATAATGGAGTCTCAGCCAGCTTGTCTCCATCCCACATACAGGTATCAAGGAGCTGTTCCACTGGAAGACAGGGGAATCCTGTCCTCCCACTGGTGTGATTAAGAAGGTATCGGGATTTATCAAATGATGCAATGGTCTGCAACTGTGTCAATGCCCATATCAGTCGTAACTGCCAATGCCATTGTGTTAACATTGGCATATGCATTGGTTATCAGCTGTGAAGGCTCATTGTCAGGAGTGTCTGATGCACTGTGTGTTCAGACACACTTGTACTCTGCCCACAATTAAAGTCTATTGTTAGTTAGTTCCTCCACAGTTAGCTTCCTTACCTGTTTTACCAGTGTACCAAGCCTACAATGTTAGACATTTGTAATGGTGGGTGGCCACCCAACCCCACGAGGCCTGTATGTGGTTTTGCCTTGTTTTCACCATGTGTTGATGATGTCCACTACAGCATTCCCCAAAAACCCAAGAAGTCATGCAGTTTCCAAAATGCTGATACCAAGGCTTCAGGCCATCACAATTACCCTTTGGTCAAGCTCTGATAAATTGAGCTCTTTCCGCATTCCACTCATGGACAACATGCTCACAACATGCACCGAGTATGTGAATGTATAGCAGTAATTCCTCAGAGGGTGGTGTTGCTGTTGCCTGGATGGGTTTATATTAACAGTGTGTCAGTGGTCATAATTTTGTGGCTAATCAGTTTAGCTTTCAAGGAGGGTTTTAGTTTTGAGAAAGGAGATTAGTTTTGATGAAGTTTTCTTAGTTTGTGATAAGTTCTGATTTTAGATAATTATTTACTTCTTTATTTTTTATTTTTAGATTTGCAATTAAATCCTGCTACAATCTTTCACATCTCCAGTGCTTTTTCTTGTATGCATAATTACACAAACAATCCAAAAACTCACTCTCATTAGCTCAGTATGGGTCTACAACTGACCATTTGAAATATATCCCTATTCGACCAAAACCCCTGCTCAGTTATTGCATCATGGACCTCCTCTTTCACTAGAGTTTCAAAATAAAAATAAGATTCACCTGTGCTAACATAAATGTACATCCTAAGTAATCATTGAATCCCCTGTGATTACCTAACCCATATAAACTTAACGTTCTCCATACTTACACCTTATACCTAGCAGTGGGTCAGTTTACTAACACCCTCTGGGGTAAAATAGCTCTCACATCACAGTTTCTCATTCCTAAGTCCACTCTTATAGACCAGTGCAATTTTTGCCTTAACTACTATATAAAGCACTACCTGCTGTATGTAACCAATCTTCTATTGTATCAGAGCAATAACTACAAATCTGGCATGCTTTTTCCTAAATCTTAAGAAAGCACAGAATCATTTAGAGCATTCCCACATCCATTTGGTAGTCCAGACCTATAGATATGCAATCAATTTTACCCATTTCACTGTGTCGTTTGTACCCAGGTATTTCTTATTCTACATGCATACTCTGATAACCACTACGAAGCATACGGCAGAGGATATTTACCACTTTACCACATTTCAAAAATTCTTCATTTTCTTGCATACTGAGTGTGAGAAGAATGACAGCTTAAATGCCTTTCTGTGTACTGTAATTAATCTAAGTGTGTCTCTGTGGTCCCTTCAGGAGCTATTCACAATGGACTGAAGTATATCTCTGGACTCTTCGGCTAACAAAATTTATTGAAACATTGTAAGTATGTTCCCTGGGGCAGTTAGTATCTGTCCTCAGGTGCCTGCTATTTCATGTTTTTAAGCATTTCAGTAATGCTCTTCCGTGAGTCAAATGAACCTATGACAATTCATGCTGCCCTTCTTTGTGTGTGTTGTACATCACTTGTTAGCACTCTTTAGTTATGTGTCCCATGCACTTGAGTTATATTCTAACATGAGAGGCATAAGTGTTTCATAAGATTTTCCATGGAGACTGAGTGCATTTTCCCAGTCTCCTACCACTGAATCAAAGTCTACTACCGGGTTTATCTGTGACATAATTTATATACTCATTCATTTTCATTTCCCTATCAAATAGTTACATGTACGTATATGCATGAGTTGGCTAAATCCAACTGTGACTCATTGTTATTGTAATCATAGGAAACTAGTCTTCTTCATTGTCCATCCACTATCTGCTTTAACTCTTATGTATTCCTCCCCACAGGTGTGCCCTACACCATTACCTTTTCTTCATTTCTAAATATTTTCTACAACAATGCATACACTCATCAATACAAATTTCTACTTCCTCCTGAAGTTTGCCTCTGATCTCTACCAAACTGAACCCATGTGCACAACCTACATGTCCCAGTCATTCACTGAGGAATGTTAAGAGTACAAAGACACAAATCTGCTGTATCTCACTGCCACAGACACATCAGGTCACTGGGGTGTGCGTCTGTTGCATAGGGCACCTCATTCAGTGTGAACATATGGAATGGAGTACTGCTGATAGTGTAATCTGGTTAACCTGGCCATTGAAATCACTGTCGCAGTTGCTGAATTTTGCAGCACCCTCCATTGCAACATAATTTCTAATCTTGGTGATCTGTTGTACCTCCATCCATATATTCCCTTAAGCTTACAACTATGTTACCTCCAATTCCCCTTCCAATATGCTATCTTCAGACCACAAAATCTACCTCCACAATCTGAATTAGATCCAACCCAATATTCAGATTCCTTCTTGCATTATGGTTCCCCTCCATTTCATTCCTTTCCTTACCTTCCCTCTCCAAAAGCATGGCTTAGGTTTCATTCGTTCGAGCACATGTGCACACAGTACTAACTCTCACATCTTCTTAGCATCAAGCCCTCCACAATGGATACACCCAAAACTCACAAGCTTTCCATTCTGCCATGCATCATACATATCCACCCAACAACTCACTCATAACTCTCACCAGTTATGTATTCTTGGTGCTATACTCCAACTAATGCAGCACTTTATTCACCATCATAGTATTCACTGTTTGACAGTGCATGTATCAGATCTGGTACAGTCTCTTTTCCATCTCTTGGTTAGAAATAATATGTAATTCCATGGATGCTCATTCTGATTCCTCAATTTCTCCAACTTCATCAGTAAGTTCCTTTATAGTTTACCACAATGTCCAAAAGCCATTTTAAGTGTCTTTTTTGTTTTGTAGCTGCTATATACCTTCTTGTACAGTATAAATAGTGTGTGTCCAGTATCATTTACAGCATACTGGGATTTCATTACACCCTATGGAATTTAGTCTTCTAATGTTTCATAAAAAAGGCTTAAGATGTTTGCAAAAGTCCTCGGCTGCCAAAATTCTTGGGAATAGGCAGGTATCAAGAAAGAATTGCTATTGGAAAATCTCAGTGTGACTGTCTTGTGAAAGATAAGAGTCTTGATTTCTGCTAATTCTGAATGCAGTTTCAAGATCACTTGCAATGGAGGAAATGTTTGCAAGTGTAGTTGGTTTCGGAAAGTCCTGGGTTTTGGCAAGTACTAAGCCAGCTGGCTTGGTGACCAATTTTATGGCTGTCATGCTAATGACTCGAGGATATAGCACCCACTGTTTCCACATAATTTCTGATCATGGTGTCTTGTTGTACCTTCATCCACATATCCTCTTGAACTTACAACTGTGCACCCTCCTAATCTGTTCTTGATACAAGTGATACACCACACCCAACAAGGCAAGTAGCAGTGTACTCAGAAATGTTATTTGTTTAATACTTTGGAATTTTTAAAATAATTCTTCTTGTTTAAAAGCAGAACATCTGCGGCTAGTTAAATTTGTGTGCCAGGCAGGCAGTCAAACTCAAATCTGCTAAATAGTAGACAAATGTTTCCTCTGATGTGCAGGAATTTGTTCAACTGAGAGATAAACAAATGCCATGTGCAGTAGCATAACGTTTTAATAGAAACAAAAATAAATTTATGCAGGCACCTCATTACATTCTGGCTCTAATGTACTTAAAAGGAAGCACTAAAATAACACTTTCTCAAAATTTTAAAGCAGTGCCAAATAAAGATCTAAGATGTAGAATCAGAACTATTCCACCATTAAAAACTCATAACTGTGTTTCTTTATAATAATGTGACTTCACTTGCAATTTATTGTTCATCCTTCTGGTTGAAGAGCAGATCATCTATAATAAGTTAAATTAGGATGTTTTGGCCTTGTGGCTCTTACTTCCAAGAATCATTTTCATTTCAAGAAGTTTCTTAGTTTCAAAGAAATTTTTAGTTTTATGAAAGATACTCAGTTACCAGAAGATCATTGTATATAGCATAATTATACACTGATAAGCCTGAACACTATGACCATCTACGTAATAGCCGGTATGTCTGCCATTGCTACATATAACAGTGGTAACGTGATGGCATGGAAGCAATGAGGCCTTGATTGGTCACTGGAGGGAGTATTGGTACCACATCTACAGACATAGGTCTCCTAACTTCTGTAAATTATGCAGAAGGGAGTGATGAGCTCTGATGTGACATTCAAGCACATTCTAAATGTGTTCTATTGGGTTCAGATCTGGTGAGCTGGGGGCCACCACATCAACTGGAAATTGCCACTGTGCTCCTTAAACCAGTCCATCATAATCCTGGCCTTGTGATGTCGTGCATCATCTTCATGATAAATGCTGCTGACATCAGCAAACATGATTGTCATGAGTGGCTGTATGCAGTCTTCAACCAGTGTAAGATACTACTTGGCCGTCATGATGCTTGGCATGAGCTACACTGGATCCATGGAGTCACCCACATGAATATCACCCAGAGCATAATGGAACCGCTACCAGATTCATGCCCTCCTGTCAGCAGGATGAAGAAGGTATCGGAATTTATCAGACCATGCAACTCCCTGCCATTGCACCAAAGTCCACTCCTGATGGTCACATGTCCATTTCAGCATAGTGGCTGATTTTGTGGTGTTAACATTGTCACTTGAATGGATCACTGGCCGTTGGGACTCTTTGTTAGGAATGTTCGGTGCACTGTGTGTCCAGACACTCTTGTACTTTGCCTTGCATTAGAGCCTGATGTTAGTTCTGCCATTGTTCCCTGCCTGTCCTGTTTTACAAGTCTGACCAGCCAAGGACGTCAGACATCTGTAATAAGGGCTGTTGCCCAGCCCCACAAGTTCTGGGAATGGTTTCACCTTCTTTATGCCATGTGTTGAAGACCCTCACCACAGGGCACCTTGAATACCTGACAAGTCATGCAGTTTCCAAAATGGCCGTGCCAAGCCTCTGGGCTATCACACTCTGCCCTCAGGCAAACTCTGATGGATTGTGCACTGTCCCCACTCTACACATGAACTGCATGCTAACTGATACCACATGCACCATGCTTCTGTCTGTCTAGCAGTCATTCCTTAGCAGGTGATGCTGCTATTACCCTGATGGGCTTATATCAACAGTATGTGATTGTTCATAATGTTGTGTCTGATAAGATTAGTTTTCAATGAGAATTTTATTTTGAATCTGGAAATTAATTTTCATGAAGTATTTATTAGATTTTTAGTAGTTTTGGGTTTTTAGGATTTTTTTGAAATTTGCAATTAAATCTTCATACAACCTTTCACATCATCTGAGCTTATCTTGTATGCATTATGGTACGGACAACTCAATAACTCACTCCCTTTAGCCCAATGTGGGGTTGCAACTGGCCATTTGAAATATATTCCTATTCTGCAAAATATCTGTGCAGTTCTTGCATCAAAGACCTTCTCTTTAGCTGTATTTTCAAAACAAAGAAAGTATCATCTGTGCCAACGTATATGGGCATTGACAATATTAAATGAATCCCCTGTGATTATCTAACCCATATAGGATGAGCCTTCTCCACGTGTGTTGTTGTACTCAACATTAACAGCTGTACCTGATCCCTAACAGGGGTGTCAACTTACTAACACCCTCTGGGGTAAAATATCTCTCATATCAAGGTACTCCCACACAAAAGCAGACACGAGTAAACAAATTTTGTCTCAGAAGTGCATGAATTTGTACTGTTGAGAGATAAATAAATGGAATGTGTGTGGTATCATAACTTTTTAATAGAATCAAAATTATATTTATGTAATAAGTACTTCATTACATTCTGGTACCTGATGTACTAAAAAGAAAGCACTAAAAAAATACTTTCTGACAGTTATAGAGCAGTGTCAAAAAAGACCTAAGCTGTAGAAGCAGAACCATTAAAACATTTAAAACTTCTTATTTATAAATAATTTCACACCATTTTCAATATTTTAAAAATTATTATAGCAGAAGAGCAAATTATCTGTGATAAGTCATATTTGTGTGTTTTGGCTCAGTGGCTCCTAGTTCAAAGAATCTGTTTCATTTCAAGAAGTTTCTTAGTTTCAAGGAAATTCTTTGTTTTCTAAGAGATACTCAGTTACAGGAAGATCATTGTATTTAGCATAATTTAACAGTGATCAGCCAGAACACTCTGACTAGCTATGTAATAGCTTGTATGTCTGCCACTGGCACGGATAACAGTGGTGACTCATCATAGCATGGAAGCAATGAGGTCTTGGCACCACATCTGCAAACACAAGTCACCTAATTCCCATTAATTAAGGGCAGGGGTATGATAAGGTCTGACGCCACGTTCTGTCTGTTCCCAGATGTATTCGGTTGGGTTTCTAGTGAGTTGTGGGGCCAGCACATCAACTGGAGCTTGGCACTGTCTTCTCCGAACCACTTCATTACACACTTGGTGCCAGCTTGACTCCATCCCACAGTGCAGGTGTCAAGAAGCTATTTCTCTGAAAAAAGACAAGTTCACACACTCCCATGGGCATGATGAAGAGGTTTTGGGATTCAGCAGACCATGCAATGCTCTGCCACTGAGCCAACATGCAGTGCCAATGGTTGCAGGCCCATTTCAGTCATAGTCGCCGATGTCATGCTGTTAACATTGGCACATGCATGGATTGTCAGCTATGGAGGCTCACTGTTAGGCGTCTTTGGTGCACTTTGTTTTCGGACACACTTTTACTCTGCCCATCATTAAAGTCTCGTGTTAGTTGGTAATGGTAATGTGTGTGAAACCTTATGGGACTTACCTGCTAACGTCATCATTCCCTGAGCTTACACGCTACTTAACCTAAATTATCCTAAGGACAAATACAAACACCCATGCCCAAGGGAGGATGTGAACCTCTGCCGTGACCAGCCGCACAGTCCATCACTGCAGCGCCTTAGACTTCTCGGCTCTCTTGTGTTAGTTCCTCCAGAGTTCGCTTTCTTACCTTTTTTGCCTGTGTACCGAGCCTACAATGTCAGACATTTGTAATGCGGTGTTACCGCCAACCCCAAGACGTCTGTATGTGGATTTGGCTTGGTTTAGCCATGTTTTGAAAATGATCCTCGAAAACCCAACAAGACATGTGGTTTCCAAAATGCTCATACCAAGACTCCAGGCCATGACAATCAGCCTTTGGTCAAACTCTGATAGATCATTCTACATATGGACAGCACACTCACTGATAACACATGCGCTGTGCATGTGTCTGACTAGCAGTAATTCCTCAGCAGGTGATGCTGCTATTGCCTGTATGGGTTTATACCAACGGTGTGTCAGTGGTCGTAATGTTGTTGCTGATCAGTTTGGTTTTCATAGAGAATTTTAGTTTTGAATAAAGAGATTTCTGTTCATGAAGTTTCTATTAGTTTTTAAGAAGTGTTTGGTTTTAAATTTTTCTTTTTTTAGATTTGCCATTAAATCTTCCTACAACCTTTCACATCTTCAGTGCTTATTCCCTTATGCATCATTGTACAAACAATCCAAGAACCCACTCTCATTGGTCAGTGTGGGGCTGTAAGGGGACATTTGAAATATAACCCTATTCAACCAAAACCCTTGTTCTGTTCTTACATTATAGACCTCCTCTTTACCAACATTATGAAAATAAACAGAGAATATCACCTGTGCTAATGTATATGTACATCCACGATAATCGTTTTGTCTTCTGTAATTATCTAACCCATATAGACTGAACATTCCCCATGTGCATTTTTGTACCTATCATTAACACTTGCTCCTTATCCCTAGCAGGGTTGTCAGTTTCCTAATGCCCTCTGGGGTTAAGTAGCTCCCATATCACAGCACTCTCATACAAAAGTGATTCTACATCTAAAGTTAACCTTGTATCCACTTATTCCCTTGGATGCATAATTACAGAAATCTTTGATCAAATTGGGATTGATTATCCATCTGAACGTATCACTATCCCTCTGAAATTCTCATACCAATGACCTAATGTGTAACAACTGCCCAGAATGTATTTGAGATTTTATTTACGTTAACTGCAATGCCTGCCAGTAGTCCACAGATAACAAAATCAGAAGCTCCAATGTAATCCTTCACTCCTGGTCATTTAGGGATGCAACTCACTCACTCCACACGAAGAACTGCTCATGAACAGCCAGCTTCTTGAGTGAAGCTAAGTTACAACTTTACATCCTTATGCTTTGACACCTTTTGATTCCTGACGATACTTACTTTGATCCTCTTTTGTAAATATAATGAATGAACAAGTACTTCTGTCCCACAAGTTTCACCAACCTTCTGTCACTTGGATAACATAAGACAGGATGAACTGAATAGGTGACAACAGCACATAAAGTCAAGCAAACTTTTGACAAATTATGCTGTATCACTACTAGCCATTTATGTATAACTACAGAATCTTAGAGAATGCTTTCATTGGAAGTGAATAGTGTGTGCACAAAAATGGTTCAGATGGCTCTGAGCACTATGGGACTTAACTTCTCAGGTCATCAGTCCCCTAGAACTTAGAACTACTTAAACCTAACTAACCTAAGGACATCACACACATCCATGCCCGAGGCAGGATTCGAACCTGCGACCGTAGCGGTCGCGCGGTTCCAGAGAGTAGCACCTAGAACCGCTTGGCCACTCCGGCCGGCTGTGTGCACAGATTCTAATTCTGTGATGTAGAAAACTTTGGAATATTACTTTACATTAAGCCCAACTAACCTAGCAATACCTTCCTTACTAATCCAGTAACAATAGTTCAGTGTTCAAGATGGTTTGCGAATTCTCTCTCACTCAATGAATACACAAATTATTTTTCATCAATTGAATTTGGGTTGTCAGAAAAACATTGCAATTACTACACAAGAAAACACACTTGTCATCTGAGTTTTACAAAAGTTGTGAGACTTTGGCAAAAACTATGTTTTCTTGTGTAAGAATTGATAAAAATTTAAAAATGTAAGCAGAAACTGTGGATATTATACAGAAATCATCCACAGTTTGTGCTACTTTGCTTAGTGTGAAAGTATTTTGTGAAAGAGTGATAGAAGAATCCATTAATACACAGACACATAACTCTGTTCCTACTGACCAGGGCAATTTATGTCTTAACTACTATATGGAGGGTTCAGATGCCCATCGGTATAAGTCAGTCCACAATTAAACTGAAGATAATTAGATGGTTTTAAAATTTAACACAGAAAAACACAGGTGATTCATACAATAATAAGACTTTTTTTAATTGAAACCTAAATCAAACAATGACCTATTTTGAGGATACGTAAGAACATAAATAATGTACAACATAACTATAATTTAACAGAAAAACTGTGAGTTATGGTCACTGCCCACTGCACTTATTGATGAATTTAATCTATATATTCATCATTATCGCTGCCATATTCTGCAAGATTCTTGATTTCTTTTGTTTTTGAGGATGATGCACATGTTCTTTGGTTTGTTGAAGGTAACCATCGATAAAATGAGTGGTAGTGTGGAGGAGTATATTGCAAAAGTTCCAACATATGTTTTTTTTCAGCTCTTTAACAGGTCAAAGATCTGGATGCTGGGGATCTTGAACAATATTGAACCAGTTTACTTTACCCTATTCAGTATTGGTTTTCCTATTGGAAACTGAAGCATCCTAGTTTTTGGTTGAAAGAAACTCTTCTCGCTTCATCTGTGTTGCCAGAAATTGATTTCTGTGTTTGGCAATTGTTACCAAATCAGTCCAACCTCTTGGACCAAAAATTAATTCTTTCTTTTCTGCTTTGGATTCGAAAATGCCAAAACTGTGTCCCGAACCCATAAATATGTGGTAAAGGTAATCAGCTGACATCCTTGGATCTTGCAAAAGCTTTTGAAATGATAAGCTTAGTCTGATATTCCTGTTTTGACCTGTGCAAGAATCTGGTTGGGTGGTTGGTTTAAAAGAGGAGGGAAGGGACCAAACTACAAGATCATCAGTCCCTTGTTCCTAATAAAAAAATACCATAAGTGTGAGAATAAAACAGACAAGACATATAAAACAAAACGGAAACAAAGGGAAAACCACAAGAATGGAGGAAAGGGAACGAATGGTAAAAGGAACAAAAGAGGGGAAGAAAACAACAGAGAATAAAACAAGAAAGCAGATTACAGTGGCTGGCTGACCACGAGAATAAAAAGGAAAAGCCATCCACTCTGCAACACTTGAAAACCTCCACCCTAAAACCACTAAGGTGGATGACACAGAGGTACAAAGAACATGTGCTAAAACTTAAATCAAATGATGAAACCCATCCTCACGAATAAAACCTGAAACTAAATTAGCCAATGAGGCATTGTCAGATAAAATGAGCGGCAGTGAGTCTGGTAGCCCAAGATTTCGTCACTGGGCAGTCAAATTGGGACAGTGCACCAGAATATGGGCCACTGTCAACTGGGCACCACACTGACACTGAAACGGGTCTTCATGACGCAAGAGGTAACCATGGGTCACCCAAGTGTGGCCAATGTGGAGCCGGCAGAGGACAACTGATTCCCTGCGAGAGGCCCGCATGGAAGACTTCCATACACTTGTAGTCTCCTTAATGACACGCAGTTTGTTGTACATACTGTTATGCCATTCCGTCTGCCAAAGCCGAAAGTGGCATAAGTCAGAACGCAGGTCAGGTTCAGAGATTCCCATCTCCAGAAAGTGGTTTCCACGTAGCCTGTTTGGCCAGGATGTCGGCAAGTTCATTGCCTGGGATGCTGACGTGTGCTGAAGTCCACACAAACACCACTGAACGACAGGACCAGTCCAGAGCATAGATGGACTCCTGGATGGGCGCCACCAAAGGATGGCGAGGGTAGCACTGGTCGATAGCTTGTAGGCTGCTCAAGGAGTCAGTAGACAGAAGAAATGATTCCTCGGGGCATGAACGGAGATACTAAAGTGCACAGGATATGGCCACCAGCTCTGTTGTGAATACACTGCAGCCATCGGGCAAGGAATGCTGTTCAATATGGCCTCTGTGGACAAAGGCGAAGCCAACATTACCATCAGCCATCGAGCCGTCGGTGTAAACTACTTCAGAGCCCCACAACACTTCAAGAATCGAGAGGAAGTGACAGCAGAGAGCCGCAGGGTTAACGGAGTCCTTAGGGCCATGCAAAATGTCCAGGAGAAGTTTCAGCCTACAGCTACACCACGGAGGTGTACATGACTGGACCTCGAAGATAGGTGGTGAAGGGAAGGACTCCAGTTCAGACAGAAGCAATCGCACGTGAACCCAGTCGCTAGACCTGACCTGGGCCGCCTATGCTGGAGGTGAACTGCCCTGGTTGGGAAAAGAAGACGAAAATTAGGATGTTTAGGAGAGCTATGAATTTGTGCAACGTAACTGGTGACGAGCCGTTGTGCACGTCTGATCCTCAATGGAGGGACTCTGGCCTCCACCAGTACACTTGTCACTGGACTCATCCTAAAAGCTCCTGTCGCTAGTCTAACTCCGCAATGGTGCAATGGGTCGAGCAAATGCAATGCTGAAACTGCCAACGAACCATAAATCACACTTCTTCAGTCATGGCGGGATTGAACAAGGGCTCTGCAGAACTGCAGCAGCATGGAGTGATCTGCACCCCAGTTGGTGTTGCTCAGGCAGCGGAGGGCATTGAGGTGCTGCCAACACTTCCGTTTAGGCTGACGAAGATGAGGAAGCCAAGGCAAATTAGTGTCGAAAACCAGATCTAAGAATCGATATGTCTCCACTACAGTGAGTGGATCGTCATTAAGGTAAAGTGCTGGTTCCGGATGAACCGTATGACGCTGACAGAAATCCATGACACACGTCTTCATGGCAGAAAACTGGAAGCCATAGGCTAGAGCCCATGATTGCGCCTTGTGGATGGATCCCTGTAGGCGACACTCAGCAACACCAGTACTGGAGAAGCAGTGCGAAATGCAGAAGTCGTCTGCATATAGAGAAGGTAAGACAGAGGGCCAGACAGCTGCTGCTAAACCATTAATGGCCACTAGAAATAGAGAGACAATCAATACAGAGCCCTGCAGGACTCCATTCTCCTCGATATGGGTGGAAGGTGGAACTATGGGAGGCACCAACTTGGACACGGAAAGTTCGGAGCAACATGAAGTTTTGTATAAAAATTGAGAGCGGGCCCCAGAGACCCCACTCATACAATGTGGCAAGGATATGATGTTGCCAGGTCGTGTCGTATGCTTTATGTAAGTCAAAGAAGGCGGCAACCAGGTGTTGGTGTCTGGAAAAGGCTGTGCGGATGGCAGGCTCCAGGGACACAAGATTATCAGTGGTAGAGCGATCCTGGCAGTAGCCACTCTAATATAGAGCCAGTAGGCCATGTGACTCCAGGATCAAACCCAACCGCTGACACACCATACGTTCTACCAGCTTACAAGGAGCGTTGGTGAGGCTGAAGACCGATAGCTATCCACATCAAGCGGGCTTTTACTGGGTTTGAGCACCGGAATGATGGTGCTCTCCTCCCATTGCGATGGAAAGATGCCATCGCACCAGATCTGGTTGAAGATGACAGGGATATGTTGCTTGTAGTCAGATGAGAGATGTTTAACCATCTGGCTGTGGATCTGATCAGGCCTAGGAGCTGTGTCTGGGCAATGTGCAAGGGCACTGAGGAGCTCCCACTCTGTAATTGGGGCGTTATAGGATTCACTGTGGCATGTAGTGAATGAGAGGACTTTCCCTTCCAGCTGCCATTTGAGAGAGCGAAAGGCTGGGGGATAATTCTCCGATGCAGAGGCTTGAGCAAAGTGCTCAGCAAAGTGCCCAGCAATCGTGTTTGTGTCGGTAGATAACACGCCATTTATGGTAACACTGGGAACACCTGTTGGGGTCTGGTACCCGAAAACACGTTTGACGTTTGCCCAGACTCGGGAAGGTGACGTATGGCACCCAATGGTCGAGACATATCTCTCCCAACACTCCTGCTTCCGTTATTTGATAAAGCTGGTGAACGTGGGCACAGAGCCGTTTAAAGGCTATGAGGTGCTCCGGGGAAGGGTGCCACTTATGCCACTGTAGAACTCGCTGACGCTGCTTAATTGCTTCAGCGACTTTCAGCTACCACCAAGGGACTGCCTTACACCAGGGGCACCCTAAAGAGCAAGTGATCGCGTTTTCTGCCGCAGAAACAATTGTTGTAGTCACCTGCTCAACCATCACATCGATGTTACCATGTGGGGCAGATTCAATGGTGACAGCAGAGGTGAAAGTTTCCCAGTCCACCTTGTTTAAAGCCCATCTGGGCACGCGTCCATGGGCCTGATGCTGGGGCAGTGACAGGAAGAAGGGGAAGTGGTCACTACCACCCAGGTCATCATGTGCTCTCCAGTGAATACATGGGAGAAGTCCTGGGCTGCATATTGATGAATCAATGGCCGAGTAACTACCATGAGCCACACTGAAATGTGTGGTTGCCCCATTATTTAAGAGGCAGAGGTCGAATTGCGACAGTAAAGTTTCGGCATCTCTGCCTTGGCCAGTAAGCATGGTGCCACCTCACAAGGGGTTATGGGTGTTAAAATCTCCCAAAAGTAGGAAAGGTAGAGATAGTTGATCAATCAGTGCAGCTAATACATTCAGGGGTACTGCACCATCTGGATGAAGGTAGACATTGTAGACAGTAATTTCCTGCATCGTCCTTATTATGACAGCCACAGCTTCAAGAGGGGTTTGAAGGGGCACAGCGTCACACAGACTGAGTTTAGGACATAAACGCAAACGCCACCTGACACTCGACTATAGTCACTACGGTCCCTGTAATATCCCTCATAGCTGCGGACGGCAGGAGTCCGCATTGCCGGGAACGAGGTTTCCTGGAGAGCAATGCAGATAGCAGGTGTAAAGCTTAACATGTGCTATGTTTCATCCAGGCAGCCGAAAAAACTGCCGCAATTCCACTGGAGAATTACGTCATCGTGAGACTGGGAAGTTATGGAACATTCAATGAGGCAGTTTACGACTCAGAGTCAGCTGCTGCCACCGACTTATTGCCTGAGCAGTCTATATCCATTGTATCTGAGGATCTGGAGTGATCTAGGTCCTCAGTGGGTGCCAGAATCTCCACCCCATCCTCAGACACAGAGCTTGCAGATAGCAGTGGTGTAGGTGCCACCGCAATTTCCTTGGTCTTAGTGGTCTTCTTTTTGGATTTCTCTGCCGCTGCTCCTTGGGTTTCTCTTGCTGGGAGAACTTCACTGGCTCAGTCTTCAGGAGAGAGGATGAGCGTGAAGTCCTACGAGCACCTCCTTTTGAGCTCTTCAGCTACTGGCGTGTGTCGTCTTTCCCACTAGCAGAAACCTGGGAAGGTAGTGACCCAAGGGACCCATTCCTAGCGAGAGAAGCCAAAGAAGACTTACGCTTCTCCAGCTTAGAAGTGGGGACGGACGTCCCCGAAGGTTGGCGGGGGGGGGGGGGGGGGGGGTGGTGGCTCGTGAAGCAGGGAGGGAAATGCCCCGACCCCCCAATCAAGGGGGCACATGTTATCTTCCAGCTCTGAGAGCTGACTGGGGTTGGTGGGGCTGATGGTGCCAGAACTGTTGTAGTGGCGGCGGTAAGAGGATGTCATATGCACAGGATGCAGGCATTCAAATTTCCTCTTAGCCTCAGTGTAGGTCAGTCAGTCTAGGGTCTTGTACTCCATGATTTTCCATTCTTTCTGGAGTATCCTGCAGTCTGGCGAGTTAGATGAATGGTGCTCTCTGCAGTTGACACAGATGGGAGATGGAGCACATGGAGTATTGGGATGTGATGGCCGTCCGCAATCTCGACATGTGACTCTGGAAGTACAGCGGAAGACATATGGCCGAACTTCCAGCGCTTAAAGCACCACATTGGGGGAGGGATATAGGGCTTTACATCACAGTGGTAGACCATCACCTTGACCTTCTTGGGCAATGTATCACCCTCAAAGGCCAAGATCAAGGTACCAGTGGCAACCTGATTATTCCTTGGTCCCCAGCGGACATGCTGGACCTAATGTACACCTCGCCACTGTAAATTGGCGTGCAGCCCATTGTCAGACTGCAAAAGCAGGTCCCTGTGAAATATGATACCCTAGGGCATATTTAAGCTCTTATGGGGTGTGATGTTTACAGAAACATCCCCCAGCTTGTCACAAGCGAGTAACGTTCATGACTGGGCAGAGGATGCCGTTTTGATCGAGACTGACCCAGATCTCATTTTGGACAAGTCTTCCACCTCCCAAAACTTATCCTCTAAATGCTCAACAAAAAACTGAGGCTTCATCGTTACCGGGGCGAATAAGATCCGCTGCCATCCTTAGCCAGACGTTCCTCTCATGGTGTGGCCAGGGAGGGGTACGATTTGGGGTTATACTTCTGTGCATTGGCTTGAACTCGTGAACGCTTAGAGACTGCTGGTGTTTCACCACCAGCAAGAGATGATGGACTATGCTTCATCACGTGTCATCTGCCCTGATGCCACCCACTCCGGCCGGGGACCCTCCCCACAGGCACCGCCCAGCCGCAGCAAAGGCCACCTGGCACAGGATGGTCATTGCCGGGAGTCCTAATCCCCCAGGGGGATGGGCATCTACCCCTTGGCATACGTGGGTAGTTAATGGCACAGGCATCAGTAGAGCGACACCTGTGTGGTCAGGGGGCTACAACCAACATGGTGGCCCCACCACAATGGACTGGCTACTGTGCTGGATATCAGGTGCAAAGAATTCCATGATCGTCATTGACACAGAAAGCGGCACTGCATAGTGCATGATGGAAAACACATCCATGAAGGTGTCGTCGCCCAAGAGATGGAGAATGAGCAGGACTCAAATACGATGATGAGAAAGTGGGCTAAAGATCTCAATGCACGATGGACATGATGCACCATGTAAGGCACCCTTCCTCAATTGGCTCACTCTTCGGGAAAATTTTGAGGAATGAAGGTCAAACCCTACAGGCGACCATCACATAAAGGCCGAAACATGCAGAACTCCTTTTAGTCACCTCTTACGACAGGCAGGAATATGTCGGGCCTGTTCTTACCTCCAGACCTGCAGGGGAATGCAAGAATCTGAACACATGATAATTTGGCAATGAGATGAGGCATGTTGTTTAAGATGTTTAACAAGACATGCTCCAATTTCCTGTGATCCTTGCGACCCTTATGTCTCATTCCACATGTACATGTAACCTATAGAGTCATTAAAACTGTGCACTCCTAGGTTATATACATACATACACTCCTGGAAATGGAAAAAAGAACACATTGACACCGGTGTGTCAGACCCACCATACTTGCTCCGGACACTGCGAGAGGGCTGTACAAGCAATGATCACACGCACGGCACAGCGGACACACCAGGAACCGCGGTGTTGGCCGTCGAATGGCGCTAGCTGCGCAGCATTTGTGCACCGCCGCCGTCAGTGTCAGCCAGTTTGCCGTGGCATACGGAGCTCCATCGCAGTCTTTAACACTGGTAGCATGCCGCGACAGCGTGAACGTGAACCGTATGTGCAGTTGACGGACTTTGAGCGAGGGCGTATAGTGGGCATGTGGGAGGCCGGGTGGACGTACCGCCGAATTGCTCAACACGTGGGGCGTGAGGTCTCCACAGTACATCGATGTTGTCGCCAGTGGTCGGCGGAAGGTGCACGTGCCCGTCGACCTGGGACCGGACCACAGCGATGCACGGATGCACGCCAAGACCGTAGGATCCTACGCAGTGCCGTAGGGGACCGCACCGCCACTTCGCAGCAAATTAGGGACACTGTTGCTCCTGGGGTATCGGCGAGAACCATTCGCAACCGTCTCCATGAAGCTGGGCTATGGTCCCGCACACCGTTAGGCCGTCTTCCGCTCACGCCCCAACATCGTGCAGCCCGCCTCCAGTGGTGTCGCGACAGGCGTGAATGGAGGGACGAATGGAGACGTGTCGTCTTCAGCGATGAGAGTCGCTTCTGCCTTGGTGCCAATGATGGTCGTATGCGTGTTTGGCGCCGTGCAGGTGAGCGCCACAATCAGGACTGCATACGACCGAGGCACACAGGGCCAACACCCGGCATCATGGTGTGGGGAGCGATCTCCTGCACTGGCCGTACACCACGGGTGATCGTCGAGGGGACACTGAATAGTGCACGGTACATCCAAACCGTCATCGAACCCATCGTTCTACCATTCCTAGACCGGCAAGGGAACTTGCTGTTCCAACAGGACAATGCACGTCCGCATGTATCCCGTGCCACCCAACGTGCTCTAGAAGGTGTAAGTCAACTACCCTGGCCAGCAAGATCTCCGGATCTGTCCCCCATTGAGCATGTTTGGGACTGGATGAAGCGTCGTCTCACGCGGTCTGCACGTCCAGCACGAACGCTGGTCCAACTGAGGCGCCAGGTGGAAATGGCTTGGCAAGCCGTTCCACAGGACTACATCCAGCATCTCTACGATCGTCTCCATGGGAGAATAGCAGCCTGCACTGTACTAGTGCCGACATTGTGCATGCTCTGTTGCCTGTGTCTATGTGCCTGTGGTTCTGTCAGTGTGATCATGTGATGTATCTGACCCCAGGAATGTGTCAATAAAGTTTCCCCTTCCTGAGACAATGAATTCACGGTGTTCTTATTTCAATTTCCAGGAGTGTATTTAGTTTGTAATAGGCAAAAGATGTGGAAAGTTTTGGGAAAGGTAAAGCTTTTTCCAGATCATGAGTAAAAACGTAAACATCTTCTCCTGCAAGCAACTTGTCTGAATTCAAAAGTGCCTTGCTTGTTGTGCCCGCCGAAGATAAAGTTCTTTTGTAATCTTTGCCTCATCCTTTTTTTCATCATCCTTCTCAAAAGTAAGAATGTTCTGCAGGAAATCGCATAGCTGGCGCGTATCTTTGGACGGGGTTAATGTAATCTGAAATTAGTAGAAAACACGTGGCAATACATCTTTTCTTTGACAAGTTTGGTAGCATCCTCTGCATCTTTCTGATATTCAGATCAGACTGCAAATATCTCCAATTTTGCGCATCAGATAGGGTATAATGAATTTTATAAGAGGGAAACGACTCGATGTGTTCTTTCACTTTTGTTACATGGAGTTTATTTGCTGGCAGCCTATGGCTGCTTTCATCAATACATGCGAATGGTTTTGTACTACCCAGTATTTCATAAAGACGATCATCACTAACTTGAAATGCGTCCATAAAAAACATTTTTCACACACGAACTGACATCACTGTTTTCAAATAATGTCATAGTTTTCGATTTTTGTGCTGACGATGAGTTTCTTGGACGACATTGCCTCACTTTAGTGTTGTGGATCAGTCCGCAAAGACAGACGTTCTGCTTTGCATTATCGCCCAATTTATTAAAAGGATTCGAACAATGATCGCCGTTCTTTAGGATTTACTAAAGCAAAACACTTTCGTGAACATTTACAGTTCACATTTTTAAAGGATTTTGCAGGTATATTTTTCCACTTCTGTTCACATAAGCTTTCCCAGAACATTTTTGTCAGAACTGACAACTCTTTTCCATAACTATTGCTTCCTCTTCCTTTCTGTATCATCATATTTTCGTTTTCATTGCTTTTATCATGGTTGTCTAACTGGCGATCATCTTCTTCATAAATAAAATATTCGGAAGTCATTCAGTGTAACTCACTAAACAGTTCACAATTCAAAAAAATTATTCCAAAACGCGTGTTTAGCAATGCTTGTAATGCAACATTCCGGTTGGAAGGTTACAGTATCAAGAACGAGATAAACAATACACTAGTTTTGGGAAAGAACCCTTCTCTGAGTAGTCACATGAAAGTATGACACATTTTAGAGGTTAGAATGTACAGGTACATACATGAATCAGACGAATTATTATCATTGTCTGGTACATACTCAGAACCGCTGTCTGAAAACGGCGTATTTTCAACGAGTGGAGAGGATATCCTGACCTAAAAATCACGTATTGTTTAACAGTAGCAGATTACTCTGTCTTGTCTAACAGTACGCAAAGACAAACAAACCGGTGTTGCAAACTGACTTACACTAAATGACTTCGGAATAGACTTGGCCACTGTTTCTATGTTTCGACACCGAGCGAGGTGGCGCAGTGGTTAGCACACTGGACTCGCATTCGGGAGGACGACGGTTCAATCCCGTCTCTGGCCGTCCTGATCTAGGTTTTCCGTGATTTCCCTAAATCGTTTCAGGCGAATGCTGAGATGGTTCCTTTGAAAGGGCACGACTAATTTCCTTCCCAATCCTTCCCTAACCCGAGCTTGCGCTCCGTCTCTAATGACCTCGTTGTCGACGGGACGTTAAACACTAACCACCACCACCACCACATCTGTTTCGATACAGTGTATTGATACGTGGAACTGTTTCAGTGTTTCGGAACGGTTGTGGTTCACTGTTTCGAAACAGTGGTGTTTCATTCCGCCCCTGTCTCGGACCAGATTCGATCTCGAGCCAGACACAGAAACTGTATCGTTGTTTCAAAATAAGGCTGTTTCAGTCCACCTGTGCCTGGAACGGACTAATTGTATCGAAACAGTGATGTTTCATTCCACTCTGTGTCGGGCGAGATTTGGGCTCGGCACAGGTACTGAAACACAACATACCACTTCATGAAACTCTTTCAAGAGTGTCGAAATCTTTTTGACAAGCAATAGCATGAAACTTAAGATATCCGAAAATAAAGCTTCGTTTCTAGCTGACTGTCCTGTTTCGAAATGGCGTAACATCTGCTTTATAAACACTAACCAAACAATAAAACAACGCATACTATTCACATTCAAAATAATAAATATGTGAAAATCATTCAGTTAAATTACACTTTTTTTATAACATACGCTTCTCTGTTCATGTACAGTAATCATATTAAGAAACGCAAGTAAGCCTACAACATTTTGAATAAAAAAAGGCGTAGAGTGACAGTTATTAGACATATACATAAATTTGATGTAGGTATAATTGCAAGCAATCTGTTTGACAAATCACTGATAGTGTAATGGTGTACGGGAAGGGCTAGGAAGCTAGGTGAATTTATAGTAACGGTTCGAAACACATTGAAAGACAAAAAAATTTTCTGTTATATTTTGTTATTTATTCGAATTATTTGGCCTTATTTGTGAGTCTATAGTCACTGTGCCTATTATCCACAATGATTCCCCTTGTGTAGATGGAAATTAGCAGGATGGGTATATTACCCATACTAACGGAATGTGTGTTTCTGCAGTTTGCTCCCACCTCCAGTTCCGTTCGTGGTGGTTCTTCTGTCTTCAGCTATGGCTGTCCTCAGCCAATTGAAAAGTATGAAAGTCACGGGACACGAAAGCAGCGCATTTGCTGCAGGAAATACGAAACTGCCAAGACGCCTAAGTGATAGTTTCATACTTTCTGCGACATGATTAGCGCTCTCGCACTCATTTGTGTTTACATGGACATACTTATACAGTAGACATTCAAGATAAAAAAACATCTAGAGGGTTGGATCCCCTCCTTCGAAAGCGTCAGATTGCAAAGCCTGGGCTACTCTCAGGGTGGAATCTCCGTCTTCGAAGATTGTGTGTGTCTGTCTGTCTGTCTGTCTGTCTGTCTGCCCGCTGCTGTCGCTGTTCGTTCGTTCGTTCGTTCGTTCGTCCGTCCGTCCGCCTGCCTGCTGGCTGTCCATCGCCGTCGTCGTAACCGCCGCCGCCGCCGCCGCCGCCTGCTGTTCGTCCGTCTGTTCGCCGCTGCCCATCGCCGACGCCGCCTGCTGCACGTCCGTCTGTTCGCCGCTGCCCATCGCCGACGCCGCCTGCTGCACGTCCGTCTGTCCGTCGCCGTTCGTCTGCAATGAGTACTCCCACCTCCACCGTCATCTACACCTCCCCCTCCCCCTCTCCCACAGTCACTTCCTGGAGCGCCGCCTCTGGCCTCCCTCCTTCCACCTCCCCTTTCCTTCCCCCACTTACCCACCCCCCTATCTCCTCCCCTGCTGTATACCCACACCTCTACACCCTTCCTCCAGCCTCCACACCCTCAACAGCTCCCACTACTACCCCCGCCCTCACGTACGCCTCTGTTGCCGCCTCTGCTGCCGCCCCTCAGGTGGTTGGCTTCCCTTCTCTCACCGACCCCGTCGCTTAGTCTTCTGCATCTCCCGCACGCATCACGTCGCGCCGAGCCACCATCGCCACCACTGAACCAGCTGCTTCTCCCGGTGCCTCCACTACGCCACAGGGATCTGCCACCCGCCACCTCCCTCTCCTCCCCGTCCCTCTCCCCTCCTCCCAGCCTCCAGTCTCCAAAAAAACCCAAAAGCGCGTCCTTACCGACTCTGCTCCCGCCACTTCCCACAAAAAATCAACACCACCTCCCCCTGCCGTCACCATGGACACCACCCCTCCTCCTGCCACCCCTACCTTGGCCCCCACCCTCCACACCTTTGTCCTGTCAACTCCCGATCCTAAGTTCCTCGACGCTCGTACCCTCACCAAGGAAATACGTAAGTACTTACCTGGTGCTCCCATCTCCCAACTCATTCCCCGCAGGGACTCAGTCCTTATCAGGTCCCCATCCCCATCCTTTCACACAGACCTCCTGCGAAAACTCCCACGAGTTATGTTTGGCCCCCACGCCTCTCTGACACCCTTCCTTTCCGCTTCCACTCCTCGTCAGCCCCAGCCTCCCCGTTGCCCCCCCACCTACACCGCTGTGATCACCAAGCTCAGCCCGGTGATCACAGAGGATGAAGTGTTGGTAGAACTGAACTCCCACCCGGACTTGGAAATCCACTCTGCCCGCCGTATCCACAATGCCTCTGGTCCCACCCACCTCATGCGGGTATTCTCAGAGTCCGCCCCATCCATAGACCATCTCGTCACCCAGGGTGCCCTGATATACCACCGTCGCCACCCTGTTGAATCCTCCAAATCCCCTCCCCAATCCTACCATTGCCAGCGGTGCCTGATGTACAATTACCACCTGATTCCCAACTGCAAACCCCCCCCCCCCCCCCCACCTGTCCCCATTGCAAGGCCTCCCACTTTCTCAAGAACTGCCCCAACCTCGCTGCTCCTCCTTCCTGTAATACCTGCAATGGCCCCCATCCCACATACTCCCACAAGTGTAAAGCTAAACCCCCTCCAGCCACCCCTAAACTTACAGTCCCAGTTCGTCCCGTCGATCCTCCTGTCCATCCTAACAATTCCCTCCATCCACCCCCTACGGCCGAGGACATCATCCGGTTCATTACCGTTGTACTCCAAAACATTCACCCTTTTCAACGCCCGCACACCTTCCAACAAATATCCCTTGCTGCTCGCTCTGTTTTCCACCTGAACACCTTCGCCACTTACTCCCACAACCAAGCCCACTTCACCTTCACCCGCCTTGACACCCTAGTTTAAGTCTCTTCCCTTCCCTCTCTTCCCCCCCTCCTTCCCGTCATGGCGCGGCACGAGTCTCGCATCCTCTTCCAGAACATTCGCTCCTTCCGCTCCAACAAATACCTCCTCATGCACACCCTCTCCCACCACCAGGTCGACACCTTCCTCTTGAGCGAAACCTTTCTCCAGCCCCACCATTCTATCCACACCTCCCCCTATATCCTCCACCGCACTGATGCTCCTGGTCCTCGTGCGCAGGGTGGAGTCGCGATTGGCCACCTTAAGCATATCCCCGTCCGGCCACAACCTCTCCTCAATGACCCCACTGAACACCTTATCCTTAGCGTCTTCTTCCCCTCCCTCACCATTACCTGTGCCACCATCTATGTCCGCTCCACTGCTCCTCTTCCTTATGACTTCATCTCACACATTGACCACACCTTCTCCACCTATGTGATTGCCGCTGACCTCAACATCCATAGGCGCACTCCTGCTGCCCTTCGGCGGTGGCTTCAGTTCCTCTCCACAATGCAGGGTGACCTTGTTCCCATTCCCCAGCACACCCGACCCGAAAGTAACACCACCCCCGATGTTGTCATTGCCTCCTCCAACCTCCTTGGGCGTATCACTGTCGCCGTCCTTGACCTCACAGGTAGCGATCACCTCCCTGTCCTTCTCACCATAACGTCTGCAAACCGCCCCCCTCCGGCTCCGCAACCTGCACCCCCTCCCAAGGTCGTCCATGACTATCGCCGTGCCAGCTGGGATGCCTACCGGGACTCCATCTCCACCCAGGTCGAAAGCCACCCTCTTACCTATCGCCATCCTGACGACATCATCCGCGCCTCGTCCTTCCTTCAGACGGTAATTACTGACGCCGTGGAGGCCCATGTACCTACTAAAACCATCCACCCACACCGTCCCACTCTCCCTCCACGGGCTGTCCTCCTCCTCCGTGAATCCTGCCGCCTCTATCGCTCCTTCCTCCGCACTCGTGACAGGGATACACTCCAACGCCACCGGCAAATACAGCGACACGTCCGGAACCTTATTAGAGCAACGAAACGCCGGGACTGGCGCCAGACCTGCACACGACTCAATGCCACCCTCCCTATCAACTCCTCCAAGTACTGGTCCGCCTTCCATCGTCTTACTGGTTCCCTTTCCGCTCCCCACTACCCCCTTCTCCATAACGATCGCCCCCTTCCAGACACCCTCAGTAAGGCCAACCACTTCGCTTCCCACCTTTCCGAGGTCTTCTCCATCCCCGATGATCCCCACTTTGATTATTCTCTTTTCCCCACCGTCATGGAACGTGCTGATACCTCGGTCGCTCCACTTGCTCCTAGTCTCCAGTACTTGGGGCAGTTGCCCCCCTCCGACGTCAACACTCCCATCACAGCACAAGACATTAAACTTCTCCTCCAGTCCAAACGCAACACGGCCCCTGGTCACGACTGTGTCACATATCGTCACCTTCGAGAAAGCCCCTATTCCTTCCTCACTGTCCTCGCCCATCTCTATAATGTCATCCTCTCTACTGGCTTCTACCCTGACCTGTGGAAGACCTCCCGCGTCCTCCTATTCCTCAAACCCAACAAACCCCCTTCTGCCACCTCTTCCTATCGTCCCATCTGCCTCACCTCCATCTTCAGTAAGGTCTTTGAATCCATCCTCTCCCACCGTATCCATCGGCACCTTGCTCAACACCACCTCCTCCCCCTTACCCAGTGTGACTTCCGACCCTCCTTCTCTGCTGACGACCAACTCCTCAACCTTGTTCACCTTCTGTCCCTCCAGCTCAACTCCCGTCGCTCCGCCATTTTTGTTTCCCTTGACCTCCAAAATGCCTATGACCGTGTATGGCATCCCGGTCTCCTCTTTAAACTCCAAACCTACGCCCTGCCTATCAATTTTGTCCGTCTGGTCGCTTCCTTCCTCTCGCACCATCCTTCCTATGTCACCCTCCACAACACCAACTCCCGTATCTTTTATCCCACGGCTGGCGTCCCCCAGGGTTCTGTCCTCTCCCCTCTCCTTTATCTCTTGTATACAGCTGATATGCCCAAGCCACCCCCACCAGTCCACCTTCTCCAATATGCTGATGACACCGCCTTCCTGGCTCTCTATCCTACCCTTCAACAGTCTCAACGTACCCTCCAAACCCACCTTACCCAGTTCACCACTTGGTGTAACCAGTGGCTCCTCCGTCTCAACCCCTCCAAAACCCAGGCAATCATCATAGGCCGCACCACTCGCTCCTTTCGCCTCCATGATTTCTACCTCACCCTTTATGGTCGTCCTATCCAACTCACCCCCACCCTGAAATACCTTGGCCTCACCCTTGACCGCCACCTCACCTGGACCCCTCATCTCCTGACCATCCAGCAGAAAGCCCATTCTCGCCTCCGCCTGCTGAAACTCCTGTCTGGCCGGACATGGGGATTGCATCCTTCTACCATCCTCCACACCTACAAATCCCTCATCCGTCCTATCCTCTGTTATGCCAGCGTCGCCTGGATCTCCGACCCCACCCACTTTTACAAGGCCCTCCAAATCCTTGAACGCCATGCGCTCCGCCTTGCCTTCCGTATCCGCCTTCCTTCCCCCACACGGCTCCTGTATGAATTGATCCCCTTCCCCCACCTCCTCTTGTTCCTCCAACATCTCTGCATCCTTTACATTGTTCGCAGGGTTGATCCCCCCCACCCTCTGGTTTCCTCCTTCCTCTCCACCCCCCGCCCGTTGCCGCGCCTATATCGCTGTATCCCTCCCTCTCTCCACCTCCACACCCTCCATCTCCTTCATCAGGGCAATTTCCAACGCCTCCCCCTCCCGGATGACGAACTTCGCCGTGACATATACCCTTCCTTCCAACTATAACCCGGCCTTGTTCCCCCCCCCCCCCCTCCCCAGGGCCCCCTTCTCCTCTTTCCTCCTTCTCCCAGAGCGGATTTTCCTCCATCCCCCCCCTCCCCTGAGACCCTGCACCCCATATTTGCCTCTCTCCTTCCCACATCCCTCCCTACCTGGCCCTCTTCCGCACGCCCCCCATTCCCCTCCCCCATATCTTCCCCTCCCTCCCTTCTTCAGGTCTCCCTCATCTCCTTGAACCTGGCAGATCCTCTGTATTGATCATCATCAGTGTACCACATCAGTGTTGTGTTTAGTGCTGTTTCTCGTGTGCGTCAAGAGGTGTGATTTTAATTGTGTACTGCCTTGAGGTTCGCCGTCAGTGTTACGTTGTGTGCTATGCCATCCGTCAACACCTTTCTGCTCCAGTCATACTGTGCCTTGTGTGCTTTTAATCGTCGCAGTATGTGGCTTTTTGTGTGTGCTACTTTTAAACAGTTTTTTATCTCCATTTTACAGTCACCCCCGTTTTTTGTCTATTGCCTTCCATGATGTTCTCCCTTTTTATATCTATGTTCGCCTTCTTCTCTCCTTTGCTGTTTTTAAATGTCTTCTATTGTTTTGTTCTATGTCTTTCGGCTGAAGAGCAGCGCATATGCTGCTGCCAGCCCGCCCCGATGGGGAATTGAAATACAATAAAGAAAAAAAAAAAAAAAAAACATGATAAAATGTGTAGGTTTATTAGAATACAAAACACAAACTGTTTCACTGTTTCGAAACAACGTACCGGAACATTACATTGTACTGTTTCATTTGTTTTGAAGCAGTTACGTGTTTCAGTTTGCCCATCTCTACTTCGGAACATTTCGGCTCGTTTAGTCCGGGGTCAGTAAACGTGCTGCCATCTAGCATAAGAAATGTCAAATTGTGACTTACTTGTCTCGGCAATTGAAAGACTGAATACCCAGGAATCTGTTGCGACATACAAGTCACTTGCAGAAAACGATGACTTAAATTGATTGCCATCTGAGCCCTCCATATAAAACACCACCTGCTGTATGTAACCAATCTCCTACGGTATCAGTGGAATAAGTACAAAACTGGTACGTTTTTTCCTTGATCTCAAGAAACCACAGAAGTATGTACAGCATTCCCACATCCTTTTCATAGTGCAAACTTATACATGTACAATCAGGCTTACCCATTTCATGCATACTTTCTACCTAGTTGTTTTTAATTCTACGTATATACTCTGCCAACAATGTGAAGCATATGGCAGAGGATATTTGCAATTGTACCACCTATTATGGGTTCTTCACACTTTGTTTGCATATTAAGTGTGGGAAGAATGATAGTTTTAATGCCCCTGTGCATAGTGTAATTAGTCTAAGCTTGTGTCTGTCCTGTGTTCAGGAGCTGCACACAAGGGGTAAAGTATATCTATATATTCTTCTCCTAATAAAGTTTGTTGGAACATTGTAAGTAAGGTATTCTGGAACAGTTGGCATCTATCTTCATGCGCCTAGTAATTTATGATTTTCAGCCTTTCAATAATGCTCTCCCACGAGTCACATGAGCCTATGGCCATTCATGCTGCCCTTCTTTGTGTACATTAAACATCCCTTGTTAGTGTTCTTTGGTTATGTGCCCCACGCACTTGAGTAATATTCTAACATGCGATGCTTAAGTGTGTTATAAGATTTTACAAGGAGACTGAGGTCATTTTGCCAGTATCCTATCAAAGAACCAAAGTCTGCTACCTGATTTATCTATAACATAACTTACATATTCACTACATTTCATTTCCCTCTCAAATTGTTGCATATAAATATGTGTTTATGATTTGGCTGATTTCAGCTGTGTCTCATTGTTATTGTAGTCATGGGATTCTACTTTTCTATGTTGACCATCCAATATGATCATCAACAATACAAACACTCATACATTCTTTCCACATATTCCTTCCTTTGCCTTCTGTTCACTTCTAAATATGTTCTTATGCAATGCGTACACTAACCGATACAAATTTTCTGCTAGCTCCTCATACTTGCCTCAGACCTCTACCAAACTGAACTATGTGTACAACCTACATCTTTCAGTGATTAGGTGATGAATGTTAAAAGCACAAACACACAAATCTGCTGTATCTCACTGCAATGTGATACTCCAAGTCACTGGGTTGTGTGTGTTTTGCATAGGGCACTGCTCTCAGTGCAAATCTATGGAATGTAGTGCTGCCAATAGTATGTGATGGTAAACCTGGCCATTGGAATTACTGACACATTTGCTGAAAGATGCAGCACCCACCACTTCCACATGATTTATACTTGTGGTGAAGGATTGTGCCTGCATCCATGTATCCCACTAACCAGACAACTATTTACCCTCCAGACCACATCCAGATACACTACTTTCAGAAAATAAGATCTATTTTTACAGTTGTTAATTATTTCCCAGATAATATTCCCATCCCTTCTCAATTTATGGTTCCCCTTCATTCCAGTGCTTTCTGTGGTTTCATCGTCAGACACCACACTTGCTAGGTGGTAGCCTTTAAATCGGCCGCGGTCCGTTAGTATACGCTGGACCCGCGTGTCGCCACTATCAGTGGTTGCAGACCGAGCGCCGCCACACGGCAGGTCTAGAGAGACTTCCTAGCACTCGCCCCATTTGTACAGCCGACTTTGCTAGCGATGGTTCACTGTCTACATACCCTCTCATTTGCCGAGACGATAGTTAGCATAGCCTTCAGCTACGTCATTTGCTATGACCTAGCAAGGCGCCATTACCAGTTACTATTGATGCTGTAAAACATGTACCGTCAAGAGCGATGTTCACCAATTATGGATTAAAGTTAAGTATTCCAGTAGTTACGTACGTTCTTTGCTACTATAAATTGCTTGTCCTCTTCCAGACCTAACGCCAGCCTGCGTGGGCTTAAACGCGTGCCAATTCTGCTTCCTCATAGTGGCTTGGCTGCCTTGCCAAGTCACAACAGTTTGGCGACGAGCCCAATTCACATTCGTAACTGTACTGCCCTGAGTTACTTGTGTAATGGCTTCGCCACAATCTCCAGATGTACTGTCCAAATTTTATCGCTTACAGAATCAGCAGATGCAGGCCTTACTGGATGCCCTTGGACAGCTCG